>NC_091300.1:61134052-61184052 GCF_038502225.1 Cherax quadricarinatus | reverse complement strand
ACTAGGTAGTGTCTCTGCCTCTTATTAAGCAGATTGAGGCTCAAGCCTCCACCACTCCTTGTGTTGAATGACACTCTCAGGCTTTCAACTTCACATAATTATAATGGCTTAATACAATTCTTTTTTTTTTTCAACAAACCGGCCATATCCCACCAAGGCAGGGTGGCCCAAAAAGAAAAACGAAAGTTTCTCTTTTTAAATTTAGTAATTTATACAAAGGGGTTACTAGCCCCTTGCTCCCGGCATTTTAGTTGCCTCTTACAACACTCACTTGGCAGGACCTTAGTACCTCCCTGGGTGGTTGCTGTCTACCAACCTACTACCTATACATGTAATACAATTCTTAGCTGAGAAAAATAATGACATTACCAATGAACACCTTGTGATGCTGATAAGATGTAGTCTCTTCTTGTACAGAAGTGAAATGAATAATGTACTGTGGTACAGAATAAAAAATTTACTTTGAGTGCATCAATACTTTACAGGTTTCCCTAACTTTACCTGGGTTGGTTTTGTGCAAATTTCCTATTATGAAATATCACATTCCTAATGGTAATTCCTCATTCACAATATACATATCGTCATATGTGAACAGTGCAGTTTGCAAGTCACACTGAAGATATTTATTATGTGGAATTAAATGCTGAATGACTCTACATATCAAAAAAATGAGAATGAAAAGATGATCCCTGGTGTTTAGAAGTACTGTACTGTACTGTACTAAAAGAAATAGAGAGACCTAGGAACTAACATAATGAGACAATATTTAAATACTAATTTTAGTGTTTGCATCACAAGTGATAAGTACCACTATTCAATTTCCTGACTGGGCAAGACATGTGGGTAAGTTTCCCTACACCTCTGCCTTAGTTCACCTAGCAGTAAATATACACTTTACCTGGGTTTTTGCTGACTGTTCTGGGTTACCCTTGGAAGTGGTACACAGTAGTTAGGACTGGCCTTCAATATGAACTGAGGATAACAATTCTTGGCCTATACAAATTAATTGTTAGTATATAGAGAGTAAAAGTGAGAATAAAGGAGTGGTAAGGGAGTGTAAAAGAAGATCAAATGAAGGAGGTTGAAGGTTCTGTCAACAAATTTTGCTGAGAATAAGAAAAAGGTTGAGAAAGCTTAGGGAACAAATGGATATGACAGTTAAAAGAACAGAAGAGGGGAGTTATTAGATAGGGAGTTGGAGGCATTGGGAAGATGGCAGGAATATTTTCAGAAGCTGTTAATGTTGATGAAGAAAGCAAGGCAGTGATTTCAAACATTGACCAGGGAAGTATAACATCCTTTTATGAGTGAGGAAGAGCCAGACGTGAGAGTGGGATAAGTGTACGAGGCAGCTGGTAAAATGAAATGGGGTAAAGCAGCTGAAACTGATAGGATCAAGAGAGAGACTTTAAAAGCAAATGGTAATATAGTATTGGAGTGGCTGGTACTTCTGTTCAGCAAATGTATGAAAAAGGGGAAGGTACCTAGGGGACTGGCAGAGAGTATGCATAGTCCGGATGTATAAAGGAAATAGGGACAAAAGAGTTTAAAAATTATACGGGAGAAGGCTGGTATGTTAAAAAAGTAAATGGAATAATCCAATACAAAAAGACAATAAAAATCTTTTAATGTGAACAGAAGAGACCCATTGAGTGGAATACCTGAAGTATACCTAGAGAGAGTTCTGGGGGTCAACGCCCCCATGGCCCGGTCTGTGACCAGGCCTCATGGTGGATCAGGGCCTGATCAACCAGGCTGTTACTGCTGGCTGCATGTAATCCAACATAAGAACCACAGCATGGCTGGCAAGGTACTGACTTCAGGTGCCTGTCCAGTGCCTGCTTTGAAGACAGCCAGGGGTCTATTGGTAATTCCCCTGATGTATGCTGGGAGGCAGTTGAATAGTCTTGGGCCCCTGACACTTATTGTGTTGTCTCTTATCATGCTTGTGGCACCCCTGCTTTTCATTGGGGGGATGTTGCATCATTTGCCAAGTCTTTTCCTTTCATAGGGAGTGATTTTCATGTGCAAGTTTGGTACTAGTCCCTCTAGGATTTTCCAGGTGTATATAATCATGTATCTCTCCTTCCTGCATTCTAGGGAGTACAGGTTTAGGAACTTCAAGTGTTCCCAGTAACTGAGGTGGTTTATCGCAGTTATGCGTGCTATGAAAGTTCTCTGGTCAGCAATTTCACATGCCCTGAAAAGTGCTGTTAGTGTGCAGCAATATTCCAGCCTAGATAGAACAAGCAACCTGAAGAGTGTCATCACAAGCTTGGCATCCCTGGTTTTGAAGGTTCTCATTATCCATCCAAAATAAAGACTGTCAAATAATCAAATGAACATTTGTGTCAACATTCCTTTGCCAACAGATTTCAACCAAGGTACGTTAAGAGTCTGGGCTGAATATATACATGGTTATAATAAAATGGAGACATAAAAGATCATATGAACATTACTGCACAGGTCTGCATTTTTAAGATTTATGAACGTACCCAGAACCTCATCCTTCCCAGCATCCTCGTCAGACTCATCAAGAGGTTTCTGCATTTCTTCTTCTTTGATGGACTTTCTTGGTCAAGTGTATGCTTTTTTGAGGTTGTGACATGAGTCATCACTGGGGTTTGGGGCAGAGAAACTTCTGATTGCTTCTGTAAAACAAATACTGTGTGTAAGTAATTGTCCATTAACCACTTACAAAAACAGATTATCATTATAGTCTTGGGGAAACACTAAACTACCTGCTGGGATCATTAGAGTGCCTAGGAGGCAACCAAATGAAATGTAAGGAAAGTGTAGCTCCAATTTCTTAAATCAAGAGCAAGAATATTAAAACCAAGCTATGCTATGTGTGGCTTTTCTTCAGCATTTGGTTTGTTATATTGTCAGTCCTAGTCAATCTCATTCTAGCAAGTTGTAATAATGTTGGAAAGTTACATATATTGTGATAGGTTAAAGAAGCCATGTACACTTAATAAAACATTTAATGATGGCTACATTTCATTCTCCAGAAGCTTTATCAAGACTATTAGCTTGACTAAACTCACAGAGAATAAAACAGCCACAATAAAATGTCTTTTTAGTTGTGCATGTATTCATTGTCAAACATTCCAGCAGTCTATCAGTATTTATAAAAAGAAAGAGAAGGTAAACAATTCTCTGTATCATGAACCTTCACCACCACACCAACCATCTATCTCACATTTCTTAATATATGACAGTGTAAACACGTTATCAGGCTTTTACATGCATTTGAAAATGAAAAAAAAGGCTGTTTCACTTTACAGTAGTAGCCTGGAACCTAACATGTTGCATAAGCAGGGCCCTACAGTAGCCTGGAACCTAACATGTTGCATAAGCAGGGCCCTACAGTAGCCTGGAACCTAACATGTTGCATAAGCAGGGCCCTACAGTAGCCTGGAACCTAACATGTTGCATAAGCAGGGCCCTACAGTAGCCTGGAACCTAACATGTTGTATAAGCAGGGCCCTACAGTAGCCTGGAACCTAACATGTTGTATAAGCAGGGCCCTACAGTAGCCTGGAACCTAACATGTTGTATAAGCAGGGCCCTGCAGTAGCCTGGAACCTAACATGTTGTATAAGCAGGGCCCTACAGTAGCCTGGAACCTAACATGTTGTATAAGCAGGGCCCTACAGTAGCCTGGAACCTAACATGTTGTATAAGCAGGGCCCTACAGTAGCCTGGAACCTAACATGTTGTATAAGCAGGGCCCTACAGTAGCCTGGAACCTAACATGTTGTATAAGCAGGGCCCTACAGTAGCCTGGAACCTAACATGTTGTATAAGCAGGGCCCTACAGTAGCCTGGAACCTAACATGTTGTATAAGCAGGGCCCTACAGTAGCCTGGAACCTAACATGTTGTATAAGCAGGGCCCTACAGTAGCCTGGAACCTAACATGTTGTATAAGCAGGGCCCTACAGTAGCCTGGAACCTAACATGTTGTATAAGCAGGGCCCTACAGTAGCCTGGAACCTAACATGTTGTATAAGCAGGGCCCTACAGTAGCCTGGAACCTAACATGTTGTATAAGCAGGGCCCTGCAGTAGCCTGGAACCTAACATGTTGTATAAGCAGGGCCCTACAGTAGCCTGGAACCTAACATGTTGTATAAGCAGGGCCCTACAGTAGCCTGGAACCTAACATGTTGTATAAGCAGGGCCCTACAGTAGCCTGGAACCTAACATGTTGTATAAGCAGGGCCCTAAAGTAGCCTGGAACCTAACATGTTGTATAAGCAGGGCCCTACAGTAGCCTGGAACCTAACATGTTGTATAAGCAGGGCCCTACAGTAGCCTGGAACCTAACATGTTGTATAAGCAGGGCCCTACAGTAGCCTGGAACCTAACATGCTGTATAAGCAGGGCTCTACAGTAGCCTGGAACCTAACATGCTGTATAAGCAGGGCCCTACAGTAGCCTGGAACCTAACATGCTGTATAAGCAGGGCCCTACAGTAGCCTGGAACCTAACATGCTGTATAAACAGGGCCCTACAGTAGCCTGGAACCTAACATGTTGTATAAGCAGGGCCCTACAGTAGCCTGGAACTTAACATGCTGTATAAGCAAGGCCCTACAGTAGCCTGGAACCTAACATGCTGCATAAGCAGGGCCCTACAGTAGCCTGGAACCTAACATGTTGCATAAGCAGGGCCCTACAGTAGCCTGGAACCTAACATGTTGTATAAGCAGGGCCCTACAGTAGCCTGGAACCTAACATGTTGTATAAGCAGGGCCCTGCAGTAGCCTGGAACCTAACATGTTGTATAAGCAGGGCCCTACAGTAGCCTGGAACCTAACATGTTGTATAAGCAGGGCCCTACAGTAGCCTGGAACCTAACATGTTGTATAAGCAGGGCCCTACAGTAGCCTGGAACCTAACATGTTGTATAAGCAGGGCCCTACAGTAGCCTGGAACCTAACATGTTGTATAAGCAGGGCCCTACAGTAGCCTGGAACCTAACATGTTGTATAAGCAGGGCCCTACAGTAGCCTGGAACCTAACATGTTGTATAAGCAGGGCCCTACAGTAGCCTGGAACCTAACATGTTGTATAAGCAGGGCCCTACAGTAGCCTGGAACCTAACATGTTGTATAAGCAGGGCCCTACAGTAGCCTGGAACCTAACATGTTGTATAAGCAGGGCCCTACAGTAGCCTGGAACCTAACATGTTGTATAAGCAGGGCCCTACAGTAGCCTGGAACCTAACATGTTGTATAAGCAGGGCCCTGCAGTAGCCTGGAACCTAACATGTTGTATAAGCAGGGCCCTACAGTAGCCTGGAACCTAACATGTTGTATAAGCAGGGCCCTACAGTAGCCTGGAACCTAACATGTTGTATAAGCAGGGCCCTACAGTAGCCTGGAACCTAACATGTTGTATAAGCAGGGCCCTACAGTAGCCTAGAACCTAACATGTTGTATAAGCAGGGCCCTACAATAGCCTGGAACCTAACATGTTGTATAAGCAGGGCCCTACAGTAGCCTGGAACCTAACATGTTGTATAAGCAGGGCCCTACAGTAGCCTGGAACCTAACATGCTGTATAAGCAGGGCTCTACAGTAGCCTGGAACCTAACATGCTGTATAAGCAGGGCCCTACAGTAGCCTGGAACCTAACATGTTGTATAAGCAGGGCCCTACAGTAATCTGGAACCTAACATGCTGTATAAGCAGGGCCCTACAGTAGCCTGGAACCTAACATGTTGTATAAGCAGGGCCCTACAGTAGCCTGGAACCTAACATGCTGTATAAGCAGGGCTCTACAGTAACCTGGAACCTAACATGCTGTATAAGCAGGGCCCTACAGTAGCCTGGAACCTAACATGTTGTATAAGCAGGGCCCTACAGTAATCTGGAACCTAACATGCTGTATAAGCAGGGCCCTACAGTAGCCTGGAACCTAACATGCTGTATAAGCATGGCCCTACAGTAGCCTGGAACCTAACATGCTGTATAAGCAGGGCCCTACAGTAGCCTGGAACCTAACATGCTGTATAAGCAGGGCCCTACAGTAGCCTGGAACATAACATGCTGTATAAGCAGGGCCCTACAGTAGTCTGGAACCTAACATGCTGCATAAGCAGGGCCCTACAGTAGTCTGGAACTTAACATGCTGTATAAGCAGGGCCCTACAGTAGCCTGGAACCTAACATGTTGTATAAGCAGGGCCCTACAGTAGCCTGGAACCTAACATGCTGTATAAGCAGGGCCCTACAGTAGCCTGGAACCTAACATGCTGTATAAGCAGGGCCCTACAGTAGTCTGGAACTTAACATGCTGTATAAGCAGGGCCCTACAGTAGCCTGGAACCTAACATGTTGTATAAGCAGGGCCCTACAGTAGCCTGGAACCTAACGTGTTGTATAAGCAGGGCCCTACAGTAGCCTGGAACCTAACATGCTGTATAAGCAGGGCCCTACAGTAGCCTGGAACCTAACATGTTGTATAAGCAGGGCCCTACAATAGCCTGGAACCTAACATGCTGTATAAGCAGGGCCCTACAGTAGCCTGGAACCTAACATGTTGTATAAGCAGGGCCGTACAGTAGCCTGGAACCTAACATGTTGTATAAGCAGGGCCCTACAGTAGCCTGGAACCTAACATGCTGTATAAGCAGGGTGCTACAGTAGCCTGGAACGTAACATGTTGTATAAGCAGGGCCCTACAATAGCCTGGAACCTAACATGCTGTATAAGCAGGGCCCTACAGTAGTCTGGAACTTAACATGCTGTATAAGCAGGGCCCTACAGTAGCCTGGAACCTAACATGTTGTATAAGCAGGGCCCTACAGTAGCCTGGAACCTAACATGTTGTATAAGCAGGGCCCTACAGTAGCCTGGAACCTAACATGCTGTATAAGCAGGGCCCTACAGTAGCCTGGAACCTAACATGTTGTATAAGCAGGGCCCTACAATAGCCTGGAACCTAACATGCTGTATAAGCAGGGCCCTACAGTAGCCTGGAACCTAACATGTTGTATAAGCAGGGCCCTACAGTAGCCTGGAACCTAACATGCTGTATAAGCAGGGCCCTACAGTATCCTGGAACCTAACATGTTGTATAAGCAGGGCCCTATAGTAGCCTGGAACCTAACCTGCTGTATAAGCAGGGCCCTAAAGTAGTCTGGAACCTAACCTGCTGTATAAGCAAGTCCCTACAGTAGCCTGGAACCTAACATGCTGTATAAGCAGGGCCCTACAGTAGTGGGGAACCTAACATGCTGTATGAGCAGGGCCCTACAGTAGCCTGGAACATAACATGCTGTATAAGCAGGGCCTTACAGTAGTCTGGAACTTAACATGCTGTATAAGAAGGGCCCTACAGTAGCCTGGAACCTAACATGCTGTATAAGCAGGGCCCTACAGTAGCCTGGAACCTAACCTGCTGTATAAGCAGGGCCCTAAAGTAGTCTGCAACCTAACCTGCTGTATAAGCAAGACCCTACAGTAGCTAGGAACCTAACATGCTGTATAAGCAGGGCCCTAAAGTAGTCTGGAACCTAACATGCTGTATAAGCAGGGCCCTACAGTAGCCTGGAACCTAACCTGCTGTAGAAGCAGGGCCCTAAAGTAGTCTGTGTTATTTTGTTGTTCCTTATTACTTTGAAAGTAAGGTTCTCACTACATGTTCTAGTGTGGGGTAGCTTTTACATAAAGGCTTTATGTCTAGGGTAATAGTTACATTCATGATTGATCATCCTCAGTCTCTGAAATCTTTTCACCAGCCCTCTTCACAGGTTATTTAAACTACCTCTATAAAAAAAATATAACTGTATTCTAAATAGATATGTACAGAATATACAATTACAGCACTCACATATTCAAAACATAAGCCTGCACACCCCTTAGCTGCTCTTCAAAGACAGCCCACATGGTGGATCTGGACAAATTGCCCTTCTTTCTTCTGGACTATCTCTGGGCTAACCAGTGTTTTGACACACTTTATTCACCCTGGGTATGGTGGCCACAACTTAAGTTATAAAACTCACCCCAGAGGTCCTACCAGCTTCAAGTCAACAAAAGAGAGAGAGAGGGAGAGGGAGGAGCCTAGCTAAGCTCCTCCTACACCCACCAAGAAACAAAAGACTGTTGCCAAGCACAATTCTCTAGTTACCACGCCTTATTTACTTTTACAAAAAGAAATACAACTTTATAAACTACTTATTTAAATTGTGTGTTTGTGTGTCTATAGTATAACCTATTATACTGAGAAAAACAGGCTTGACCCAGCTGCCTCTCAGTCCCTAAGAGTAATCTTCCCTTAGGGCCATTTAACCCGTAAACGGTCCAAACGTATATACGTATACGTTTTTTCAACATCTGAAAGTACAGTGGACCCCCGCATAGCAACCTTAATCCGTGCAAGAGGGCTGGCTGTTATGCGAAATGTTCGGTATGCGAATGAATTTTCCCCATAAGAAATAATGGAAATCAAATTAATCCGTGCAAGACACCCAAAAGTATGAAAAAAAAATTTTTACCACATGAAATATACATTTTCCTACACACAAAGAGAAGGATACATGCACAATAGTAGAGTAGTACATGCACAATATATATTGTGCATGTACTACTCTACTAAATGAAGAATAAATGACACTTACCTTTATTGAAGATGCAGCAATGACTGATGAGACACTGTGTCCTGGGAGTGCCTTTTCCTCCTGAGTACTGTAGGTCCTGTTTGGTATTTTCTTCCAGAACAGGCCTTATCACACTGTGTATGTCACTACGATTCTTAAATCTCTCAAACCAACCTTTGCTGGCTCTAAATTCACCAATATGAGCACTAGTTCCAGGCATTTTCCCTGTTCACCTGGGTGTTAGTCGACTGGTGTGGGTTGCATCCTGGGAGACAAGATTAAGGACCCCAATGGAAATAAGTTAGACAGTCTTCAATGACACTGACTTTTTTGGGCTATCCTGGGTGGCAAATCCTCTGGGGTTAATTGTTTCTTGGTATTCTCAATAAGCCACACCAACAACGGTGCTACAGCAGCAGCAGCAGCTGACGGTGGTACAGCAGCAACTGACGATGTTACAGCAGCAGCAGACGATGCTACAGCAGCAGCAGCAGCAGACGATGCTACAGCAGCAGCAGCAGCTGACGGTGGTACAGCAGCAACAGACGATGCTACAGCAGCAACAGACGATGCTACAGCAGCAGCAGACGATGCTACAGCAGCAACTGACGATGTTACAGCAGCAGCAGACGATGCTACAGCAGCAGCAGCAGCAGACGATGCTACAGCAGCAGCAGCAGCTGACGGTGGTACAGCAGCAACAGACGATGCTACAGCAGCAACAGACGATGCTACAGCAGCAGCAGACGATGCTACAGCAGCAACTGACGATGTTACAGCAGCAGCAGACGATGCTACAGCAGCAGCAGCAGCAGACGATGCTACAGCAGCAGCAGCAGCAGCTGACGGTGGTACAGCAGCAGCTGACGGTGGTACAGCAGCAACAGACGATGCTACAGCAGCAACAGACGATGCTACAGCAGCAACAGACGATGCAACAGCAGCAGCAGACGATGCTACAGCAGCAGCAGACGATGCTACAGCAGCAGCAGACGATGCTACAGCAGCAGCAGACGATGCTACAGCAGCAGCAGACGATGCTACAGCAGCAGCAGACGGTACTACAGCAGCAGGAGCAGCTGACGGTGGTACAGCAGCAGCAGCTGACAGTGCAGCAGCAGCTGACGGTGATACAGCAACAGCAGCTGTACCACCAATAGTAGCGATGGTTGATTGGGGTTTATTATACAACCTGGCCAGCTCGGAGACACGCACTCCACTTTCATACTTATCAATGATCTTTTTCTTCATCTCCATAGTAATTGTCACCCTTATTGCTGTAGGGTTGGCACTAGAAGCTTTCTTGGGGCCCATGGTCACTTATTTTCCAGAAAAAAATCACAAAAACACTGTAATAATACGAAATGTTCCGATTGTATGCTTGGATGTTACCGCGGAGGCTGGCTGGTAAACAATGCCACCGGCGGAACATGTGAGCGTGGCTCAGGCCGCACATTGGACGCGTCTCGGACGAAGGGCGCTGAGCGGGTTTTTGGGCGGTATGCGAGGCAAAATTTTAGCGATCAAAGCGTCCGGTATGCGGATTGTCCGTTATGCAAGGCGTCCGGTATGCGGGGGTCCACTGTATGTAAAAAAAGTAATCTCTTTTTTTTTTTACATTTGAAAATGTGTAAAAAAACTTTGATTAACTTTTTTTTTTTTGTTATACAGTGGACCCCTGGTTTACGATCAGCTCCCAATGCGACCAATTATGTAAGTGTATTTATGTAAGTGCATTTGTATGTGTATGTTTGGGGGTCTGAAATGGACTAATCTAATTCACAATATTCCTTATGGGAACAAATTCGGTCAGTACTGGAACCTGAACATAATTCTGGAATGAAATAATATCGTAAACTGGGGGTCCACTGTATTTGAAAATATGTCAAAAAAAGGAAGATCTACTTTTGGAGCACTACACATGTGAATGTAGATCTGCTTGGACCGTTTACAGGTTAAGTGCTGTATCCTCATCAATTCAATATAATTAGGTATTCCAGAGTAACTGTTACAGATACATAAACACATGTTGGGTCCTATAGCCCCATAACAGATTGGAACCTAACCCACTGTATAAGCAGGGCCCTACAGTAGCCTGGAACCTAATCTGCTGTATAAGCAGGGCCCTACAGTAGCCTGGAACCTAACCTGCTATATAAGCAGGGCCCTACAGTAGCCTGGAACCTAACCTGCCGTATGAGCAGGGCCCTACAGTAGTCTGGAACCTAACCTATTATATAAGCAGAGCCCTACAATAGCCTGGAACCTAACCTGATGTATAAGCAGGGTTCTACAGTAGCCTGGAACTTAACCTGTTGTATAAGAAGAGCCCTACAATAGCCTGGAACCTAACCTGCTGTATAAGCAGGGCCCTACAGTAGCCTGGAACCTAACTTGCTGTATAAGTGGAGCCCTACAATAGCCTGGAACCTAACCTGCTGTATAAATGGGGCCCTCCTGTAACAGGCTACACAAATGTTTTTGTGGAGACCTTTTCCATCAACTATAATTATTTACTATTTATTATAAATTAGCAGTACTCACCATCATTCCTTCTTGCGATTCATTTTCCAACCTGCGATTCTTCTTTTTCTTTGTATTTTCTTTCCCCTCGGTTTCCACCATCTGGTTCTCCGCTTCAATGTCTTCCTCCTGGTTGTCTGTGCTTAAGTTAGGCATCTTTTTGGTGTCTTTATGCCTCCTTTTCTTCTTTTCTGGCAATACTAAAAATAAATTTTGCATGAAAGTGTCAAAATTATGCATTGCTTCTTGAAAGCCAATTCTGAAAATTGCTAAATAACAAAGAACCAGTATTAAGAGATTATAAAAAGACCTCTCATTTGATAAAATTTAATGAAATCAAATTATTTAACAGAAAGCATCAGTATCATTACCCCATGTTGCATAGCCTTTTGCTATGCAACATGGGGTAATGATACTGATGCTTTGTCTGTTAAACAATTTCCTTTCATTTATTTTCAACAGCTATGTGAAATTATTAAGAGATATTCAGAAAAACTTCATTTTTAACCCCTTTGAGGGTGGGTCCCATTGCTCTATGGCTTTGAAGCCCAGGTCGGTCCCATAGTTCTACGCCATGAGCTCAGCTCACTCAAACAAGCTGTGAGTGGTAAATTTGGGCTTAGGTATGAGAGAATGGGTCTATGCAGTAAGTGTGCACTATATAAAAAAAATCCTGTAACAGTACACAATGGGGAAAAAACTGACCGTATTTTTGGTTTAAAACAGACCGGGCCATGGGGGTGTTGACCCCTGGAACCCTCTCCAGGTACACTCCATGTAACTTTGCAGTGCATTTTCGTGTGGTTTTTATGACTGCATTCTCAGTTTCTTGGTCTCATTTGATATAATGGAAGATATGTTACAGAAATAGGGATGATTTTGATGAGCTTCAGGACTAAAAAAAGCTTGAAATTGAGCTCAAAGTAGTTGAAATGTTTGATTTTTGCTGATATTCCAGAGTACACAAATGACATCAGTTCTCCAATATGTATCCATATGTCCAGTCTAATATGCTTTGAGAAATGCAATGACATTTATACAATTATTACAATAGTGCACCAGTCTGCCTAACAGTAAATTTTCTATTTTTTGTGTGAATAAAAATTCTAAATGGAATTCACATGTAATATTGGAGAGGCCTGGGGACCTAACTAACGAACGGAGGAAATGTTATTTTAGTGCCAGGAATGTCTGCACGATTTATTCTGGACCCTATTTTTAAATTGGCATTTCTTGAATTTTGTGTGAAATTTGTCAAATTGCCAATTTCTGATGACCATTGCATAGTTGAAATAGTTGAATGGGTTTCCTGGAGATTGCCTGGAAAGGGTTTCGGGGGTCAATTCCCCCGCAGCCCGGTCTGAGACCAGGCCTCATGGTGGATCAGGGTCTCATCAACCAAGCTGGTTTCTTTTACACAATCGATAGAATGGAAGGAATACTAGCGAAACAGCCAAAAATTTGGTAGACTGGAATAGTGTAATTGGCCCAAAGTGGACTCAAACTGGGCAAAATTGCCGATGCATTAGTATAGCTGACACTGCAAAATTCGCAAAAAAAAAAAAAAAAAAAAAAAAAAAACACATTTTCATCAGCTTTCCACCAAATGTGGTACTTTTTGTTTTATTATCTTCACAAACAATTCTCCACCATTTCACAAGAAAGTTTTTTTCCTTGAATTTTTCCAATCCTGAGAGCAAGTTTGACAGCAGGGGTCTTATTACAATATTAAAATTCTGTTAATCAAACCTATATCATATCTAGGGGAATCAAAACCAATACTCGACCTGTAGAGAATTAAGATATTTACTTATTTTATTATTTGGACATGATACATAGTTGTACAAAGAAATACAGTGATTGAGTGTACATGCCAAAAGCCCCTTGTATGCCGAGCATTATGGGCAGGCTTAAAATTAACTTAAGATTGATGATATGTTCAGGGTAAAAATTACAGTAAACATATTACAACATGAAGTACAAATGAGCATTTCAATTAAGAAGTTTGGTAGGGTGTGCAAAAGAAGAAAATTAAAGGTGAATACAGGAAAGAGTAAGGTTATGAGGATAACAAAAAGATTAGGTGATGAAAGATTGAATATCAGATTGGAGGGAGAGAGTATGGAGGAGGTGAACGTATTCAGATATTTGGGAGTGGACGTGTCAGCGGATGGGTCTATGAAAGATGAGGTGAATCATAGAATTGATGAGGGAAAAAGAGTGAGTGGTGCACTTAGGAGTCTGTGGAGACAAAGAACTTTGTCCTTGGAGGCAAAGAGGGGAATGTATGAGAGTATAGTTTTACCAACGCTCTTATATGGGTGTGAAGCGTGGGTGATGAATGTTGCAGCGAGGAGAAGGCTGGAGGCAGTGGAGATGTCATGTCTGAGGGCAATGTGTGGTGTGAATATAATGCAGAGAATTCGTAGTTTGGAAGTTAGGAGGAGGTGCGGGATTACCAAAACTGTTGTCCAGAGGGCTGAGGAAGGGTTGTTGAGGTGGTTCGGACATGTAGAGAGAATGGAGCAAAACAGAATGACTTCAAGAGTGTATCAGTCTGTAGTGGAAGGAAGGCGGGGTAGGGGTCGGCCTAGGAAGGGTTGGAGGGAGGGGGTAAAGGAGGTTTTGTGTGCGAGGGGCTTGGACTTCCAGCAGGCATGCGTGAGCGTGTTTGATAGGAGTGAATGGAGACAAATGGTTTTTAATACTTGACGTGCTGTTGGAGTGTGAGCAAAGTAACATTTATGAAGGGATTCAGGGAAACCGGCAGGCCGGACTTGAGTCCTGGAGATGGGAAGTACAGTGCCTGCACTCTGAAGGAGGGGTGTTAATGTTGCAGTTTAAAAACTGTAGTGTAAAGCACCCTTCTGGCAAGACAGTGATGGAGTGAATGATGGTGAAAGTTTTTCTTTTTCGGGCCACCCTGCCTTGGTGGGAATCGGCCGGTGTGATAATAAAATAAATAATAATTAAGAAGTTTTATAGTTGTACAAATTAGTAGCATAATAATTTATAATATAATCCAGTCAAATCGAATAAAATCAATGAATTGTAGTGCAGAAACAGGTCATATGGCCATTAGATGAGTTACTGTGCATTCAAGAGAGTGGGGTATTCTATTAGGTAATGTAATTGAAAAACATAGTTTGATAGGGTCACAAGTTATACATTTATGAGATACAGTTATTCAGTATTTATCTAGTTGTGGGTGAGTAAGTGGTTTTTAAGAAGAGTCTTGAATTATTATATTATATCATAGTGACTATCTGTCCATTTAACTTTGTTTACCATTACTTAGCTTACTCCCTTATATATTTTCTCCTTTATTTTAGTTTTAAATAACTACCTTAGTTCATATATTCACAATTGTTAAAATAATCAAGGTGCCATTTTCAGGTGCTACATCGACGACATTTTTTGCCTAATACAAGGGGAACGGGAAACAATACAGCAACTAGTGGACTGGGCGAATGCAGCACACCCATCCCTTCGTTTCACCTATGAAACTAATGTCTCTAAACTCTAAACTAATACGTTCATTATTTTACTATTATATTCCCTAACTCCTATATTTGATTACCACTTTATTTGTTCACCACCACTTATTTTAGTACCTTTTATATTGTCTCCTTTATTTTAGCTTTAAAGAACTACCTTAGTTCATATATTTACATTTGTTAAAATAATTCAGGTGCTATTTTTTAGCTTTAGAATACGTATTTACTTTGTCTTATACTTAAGTCTAATTATAGATTCACTATAAATCTTATGATTACAAGCAATGATCCTGATACCAACCTCTTATTGACTGACTTAAATGAATCAAACAGTAACTGTAATTACTACACAGCAGAACAATCAAAGGCACTTCTCAGAGCCAACAACAACATAACTGTCTTTAACTACAATATCAGATCTTTAAGTAAACATTATGATGACCTCATAACATTACTAAATTCCCTGCATGCCAGTATGTCCATCATTACTCTCACCAAAACCTGGCTAAAGCCTGATACTACAGATGTCTATGCCATTCCTGGTTACACAGCCATACACAACTGTAGACCAGATCAACAAGGGGGTGGCACAACTATATACTACTCAGACCAACTAGAATGCATCACTAATACTTGCACAAGGGATGAGCATGGAGAATATATAATAGCTAAATTCAAATCCAAATACCTACAAAAACCTCTCACAGTGATAAACATCTACAGAGTACCACAGTCAAACATTAGCTGTTTTAGTGAAAACCTAGGAAGTATGATAACTGATGCACGCATGAATAAAGATCACTTACTACTCTCAGGTGACTTCAATATAAATCTCCTGCAAGACCAGGACCCACACATTACTGAATTCACAAACACTATGAGTAACTGCTTGGTGCTACCAACAGTAACAAAACCTACAAGAATTACAGAGACTAGTGTTTCCCTACTTTCTATTATGTCTTGTGGGGAAAATTAATTTGACTAACGGCTGGCTAGCTCTCTGGAACGGATTAATGCTGTTGGTTGAGGGTCCACTGTATAGTGTATTATTTTTATTGTTGTAATTATTATTATTCTTAGTATGTACATATTATAATTATTATTATTATTAATACATATGTATTATAATTATTATTATTATTAATTTGGGGAAATGGAGCACAGATCCAATTCCCTAGATCAAGAGCCCATCACCATGTACATGGTGGAGGCAGTGGAGATGTCATGTCTGAGGGCAATGTGTGGTGTGAATATAATGCAGAGAATTCGTAGTTTGGAAGTTAGGAGGAGGTGCGGGATTACCAAAACTGTTGTCCAAAGGGCTGAGGAAGGGTTGTTGAGGTGGTTCGGACATGTAGAGAGAATGGAGGTAAACAAAATGACTTCAAGAGTGTATCAGTCTGTGGTGGAAGGAAGGCGGGGTAGGAGTCGGTCTAGGAAAGGTTGGAGGGAGGGGGTAAAGGAGGTTTTGTGTGCGAGGGGCTTGGACTTCCAGCAGGCATGCATGAGCGTGTTTGATAGGAGTGAATGGAGACAAATGGTTTTTAATACTTGACGTGCTGTTGGAGTGTGAGCAAAGTAACATTTATGAAGGGGCTCAGGGAAACCAGCAGGCCGGACTTGAGTCCTGGAGATGGGAAGTACAGTGTCTACACTCTGAAGGAGGGGTGTTAATGTTGCAGTTTAAAAACTGTAGTGTAAAGCACCCTTCTGGCAAGACAGTGATGGAGTGAATGATGGTGAAAGTTTTTCTTTTTCGGGCCACCCTGCCCTGGTGGGAATCGGCCAGTGTGATAATAAAAAAAATATTATAATAATAATTATAACAATAATAATAATGCAATGTAATAATAATAATAATAATACAGTGGACCCTCAATAACCGTAAGGCTCGAAAGTTGTAATTTTCGAAAATCTGAACGTTATTTTCATCAAAACAATGACTCGCAAATCGTCGTTTGATTTGCAAATAGTTGTTCGTCCCGGATGTGTACACATGGCTCCGAGTCGCCTCGCACTCCCTTCCCAGCCAGTGTGGCATTGTTTACCAGTGAGTGACAGTCCCTTCACCTGTTCATACGAAATATTTCATAATATTCCATTCATTTTAGTGCTTGCAACTGCTAAATAAGCTACCATGGCTCCAAAGAAAGCTCCTAGTGCCAGGCCTTTGGTAAAGAAGGTGAGAAATACGACTGAATTCAAGAAAAATATCATTGAATAATATGGAAGCGGCATACATGTGACCAAACTGGCCAGGATGTATAAGAAACCCCATACAACCATAGCTTCCATCATGGCCAAGAAAAAGGAAATCAAGGAAGCTGTTGTTGCAAAGGGGGTAAATATGCTGACAAAAATGAGGTCACCAGTACTCGAAGATGTTGAGAAGTTATTATTGGTGTGGATAAATGAGAAACAATTAGTAGGAGATAGTCTTATGCAGTCGCTTATTTGTGAAAAGGCCAGGCAGTTGCATGACGATCTCGTAAAGAAATTGCTTGCAATGAGTACAGTGGACCCCCGCATAGCGATTTTAATCCGTGCAAGAGGGCTCATTGTTATGCGAAATGATCGGTATGCGAATGAATTTTCCCCATAAGAAATAATGGAAATCAAATTAATCCGTGCAAGACACCCAAAAGTATGAAAAAAAAATTTTTACCACATGAAATGTTAATTTTAATACACACAAACTGAAAAAGGCATGCACAATTACATGACACTTACTTTTATTGAAGATCTGGTGATGATTGATGGGATGGGAGGAGGAGAGAGAGAGTGTTAGTGTTTAGAAGGGGAATCCCCTTCCATTAAGACTTGAGGTGTCAAGTCCTTTTCTGGGGTTACTTCCCTTCTTCTTTTAATGCCACTAGGACCAGCTTCAGAGTCACTGGACTTCTTTCGCACAACATATCTGTCCATAGTGGCCTGTACCTCTCGTACCTTTATGACTTCCCTGAAGTGTTTCACAACATTGTCAGTGTAATAATCACCAGCACGGTTGCAATAGCTGTGTGAGGGTGATTTTCATCCATGAAGCTTTGCACTTCAAGCCACTTTGCACAGATTTCCTTAATCTTTGAAGTAGGCAACTTCTTCAATTTCTCTCTCCCCTCCTCTGAACCAGTTTCCTCAGGTCTGGCCTCATGCTGTTGAAGTTGATCTATCAGCTCATCAGTGGTTAGTTCTTCATTGTCCTCCTCCACCAACTCTTCCACATCCTCCCCACTAACCTCCAACCCCAAGGACTTTCCCAATGCCACAATGGATTCCTCAACTGGCATAATCCTCTCAGGGTTAGCCTCAAACCCTTCAAAATCCCTTTTGTCTACACATTCTGGCCACAGTTTCTTCCAAGCAGAGTTCAAGGTCTTCTTAGTCACTCCCTCCCAAGCCTTACCTATAAGGTTTACACAATTGAGGATATTAAAGTGATCTCTCCAAAAGTCTCTTAGAGTCAGATGAGTTTCTGAGGTCACTACAAAGCACCTTTCAAACAGAGCTTTTGTGTACAGTTTTTTGAAGTTTGCAATAACCTGCTGGTCCATGGGCTGCAGGAGAGGAGTGGTATTAGGAGGCAAAAACTTCACCTTAATGAAATTCATGTCCCCATAAAGTCGCTCTGCCTCGTCTGTAGGATGACCAGGGACATTGTCTAACACCAGGAGGCACTTAAGTTCTAATTTCTTTTCAGTTAGGTAATCTTTCACATTGGGGGCAAATGCATGGTGTAACCAGTCATAGAAAAAGTCCCTAATGACCCATGCCTTACTGTTTGCCCTCCACAGCACACACAAATTCTCCTTGAGGACATTCTTTTGCCTGAACGGTCTGGGAGTTTCAGAGTGATACACTAATAAAGGCTTAACTTTGCAATCACCAGTAGCATTGGAACACATCAACAAAGTAAGCCTGTCTTTCATAGGCTTATGTCCTGGGAGTGCCTTTTCCTCCTGAGTAATGTAGGTCCTGCTTGGCATTTTCTTCCAAAACAGGCCTGTTTCATCACAATTAAACACTTGTTCAGGTTTCAGTCCTTCAGCCTCTATGTACTCCTTGAATTCATGCACATATTTTTCAGCCATCTTTTAGGAGTGAAGAAGAGCAGAATGTAAGTGTGGGGGAGGTACGTGAGGCATTACGTAAAATGAAAGGGGGTAAAGCAGCTGGAACTGATGGGATCATGACAGAAATGTTAAAAGCAGGGGGGGATATAGTGTTGGAGTGGTTGGTACTTTTGTTTAATAAATGTATGAAAGAGGGGAAGGTACCTAGGGATTGGCGGAGAGCATGTATAGTCCCTTTATATAAAGGGAAAGGGGACAAAAGAGACTGTAAAAATTATAGAGGAATAAGCTTACTGAGTATACCAGGAAAAGTGTACGGTAGGGTTATAATTGAAAGAATTAGAGGTAAGACAGAATGTAGGATTGCAGATGAGCAAGGAGGTTTCAGAGTGGGTAGGGGATGTGTAGATCAAGTGTTTACATTGAAGCATATATGTGAACAGTATTTAGATAAAGGTAGGGAAGTTTTTATTGCATTTATGGATTTAGAAAAGGCATATGATAGAGTGGATAGAGGAGCAATGTGGCAGATGTTGCGAGTATATGGAATAGGTGGTAAGTTATTAAATGCTGTAAAGAGTTTTTATGAGAATAGTGAGGCTCAGGTTAGGGTGTGTAGAAGAGAGGGAGACTACTTCCCGGTAAAAGTAGGTCTTAGACAGGGATGTGTAATGTCACCATGGTTGTTTAATATATTTATAGATGGGGTTGTAAAGGAAGTAAATGCTAGGGTGTTCGGGAGAGGGGTGGGATTAAATTTTGGGGAATCAAATTCAAAATGGGAATTGACACAGTTACTTTTTGCTGATGATACTGTGCTTATGGGAGATTCTAAAGAAAAATTGCAAAGGTTAGTGGATGAGTTTGGGAATGTGTGTAAAGGTAGAAAGTTGAAAGTGAACATAGAAAAGAGTAAGGTGATGAGGGTGTCAAATGATTTAGATAAAGAAAAATTGGATATCAAATTGGGGAGGAGGAGTATGGGAGAAGTGAATGTTTTCAGATACTTGGGAGTTGACGTGTCGGCGGATGGATTTATGAAGGATGAGGTTAATCATAGAATTGATGAGGGAAAAAAGGTGAGTGGTGCGTTGAGGTATATGTGGAGTCAAAAAACGTTATCTATGGAGGCAAAGAAGGGAATGTATGAAAGTATAGTAGTACCAACACTCTTATATGGGTGTGAAGCTTGGGTGGTAAATGCAGCAGCGAGGAGACGGTTGGAGGCAGTGGAGATGTCCTGTTTAAGGGCAATGTGTGGTGTAAATATTATGCAGAAAATTCGGAGTGTGGAAATTAGGAGAAGGTGTGGAGTTAATAAAAGTATTAGTCAGAGGGCAGAAGAGGGGTTGTTGAGGTGGTTTGGTCATTTAGAGAGAATGGATCAAAGTAGAATGACATGGAAAGCATATAAATCTATAGGGGAAGGAAGGCGGGGTAGGGGTCGTCCTCGAAAGGGTTGGAGAGAGGGGGTAAAGGAGGTTTTGTGGGCAAGGGGCTTGGACTTCCAGCAAGCGTGCGTGAGCGTGTTAGATAGGAGTGAATGGAGACGAATGGTACTTGGGACCTGACGATCTGTTGGAGTGTGAGCAGGGTAATATTTAGTGAAGGGATTCAGGGAAACCGGTTATTTTCATATAGTCGGACTTGAGTCCTGGAAATGGGAAGTACAATGCCTGCACTTTAAAGGAGGGGTTTGGGATATTGGCAGTTTGGAGGGATATGTTGTGTATCTTTATATGTGTATGCTTCTAGACTGTTGTATTCTGAGCACCTCTGCAAAAACAGTGATAATGTGCGAGTGTGGTGAAAGTGTTGAATGATGATGAAAGTATTTTCTTTTTGGGGATTTTCTTTCTTTTTTGGGTCACCCTGCCTCGGTGGGAGACGGCCGACTTGTTGAAAAAAAAAAAAAAAAAAAAAAAAAAAAAAATTTAAGCCGCTTTGTGGTCCGAACTGGCAGCCTCACCATGCCTTATCACACTATGTATGCCACTACGCTTCTTAAATCTCTCACACCAACCTTTGCTGGCCTTAAATTCACTCACATCAGCACTAGATGCAGGCATTTTTTTAATTAAATCCTCATGCAACTTCCTAGCCTTTTCGCTTATGATCGCTTGAGAGACGCTATCTCCTGCTAGCTGTTTTTCATTTATCCACACCAATAAGAGTCTCTCAACATCTTCCATCACTTGTGATCTCTGTTTCGAAAACACAGTTAAACCTTTGGCCCGGTGGCCTGGAGGCTAAAGCTCCCGCTTCACACACGGAGGGCCCGAGTTCGATTCCCGGCGGGTGGAAACATTTCGACACGTTTCCTTACACCTGTTGTCCTGTTCACCTAGCAGCAAATAGGTACCTGGGTGTTAGTCGACTGGTGTGGGTCGCATCCTGGGGGACAAAATTAAGGACCCCAATGGAAATAAGTTAGACAGTCCTCGATGACGCACTGACTTTCTTGGGTTATCCTGGGTGGCTAACCCTCTGGGGTTAAAAATCCGAACGAAATCTTATCTTATCTTATCTTATCTTAACAGCTTCCTTGATTGCCTTTCTGGTGCCCACAATAGTAGCGATGGTTGATTGGGGTTTCTTGTACAACCTGGCCAGGTCGGCGATATGCACTCCACTTTCATACTTATCAATGATCTCTTTCTTCATCTCTATAGTAATTCTCACCCTTATTGCTGTACGGTTGGCACTAGAAGCTTTCTTGGGGCCCATGGTCACTTATTTTCCAGAGAAAATCACCAAAAACAATGTAATAATACGAAATGTTCCGATTGTATGCTTGGATGTTACCGCGGAGGCTGGCTGGTAAACAATGGCACGGGCGGCACATGTGAGGCTGGCTGAGGGCGCACATTGGACGCGTCTCGGACGCGTCTCGGACGAACAGCGGTGAGCGGGTTTTTGAGCGGTATGCGAGGCAAAATTTTTGCGATTAAAGCGAGCGGTATGCGGATTAAACATTATGTGAAAATCACCAAAAACAATGTAATAATACGAAATGTTCCAATTGTATGCTTGGATGTTACCGCTGAGGCTGGCTGGTAAACAATGGCACGGGCGGCACATGTGAGGCTGGCTGAGGGCGCACATTGGACGCGTCTCGGACGAACAGCGGTGAGCGGGTTTTTGAGCGGTATGCGAGGCAAAATTTTTGCGATTAAAGCGAGCGGTATGCGGATTAAACATTATGTGATGCCAACGGTATGCGGGGGTCCACTGTACTCATATTTGTGAATTTAAAGCCAGCAAAGATTGGTTTGAGAGATTTAAGAACCATAGTGGCATACATAGTGTGATAAGGCATGGCGAGGCTGCCAGTTCGGACAAAATTGCAGCTACAAAACTTTTAAGTGAATTCAAGGAGTACATACAGACTGAACAATTAAAACCTGAACAAGTGTTCAATTGTGGCAAAACAGGCCTCTTTTGGAAGAAAATGCCAAAGAGGAGCTACATTACTTAGGAGGAAAAGGGACTGCCAGGACACAAGCCTATGAAAGACAGGCTGATGCTCATGTTTTGTAGTAATGCTAGTGGGGGATTTCAAAGTGAAGCCGTTACTAGTGCATCATTCTGAAAATCCCAGAGCATTCAAGAAAAACAATGTTATGAAGAGTAAATTGTGTGGGTTTTGGAAAGCTAATAATAAGGCATGGGTGACGTGGGAAATTTTCGTCAAGTGGTTCAATAAAGTGTTTGGCCTTAGTGTGAAGAATTACCTCCTGGAAAAGAAATTGAATCTCAAATGCCTCCTGCTAATGGACAATGCACCTGCTCATCCTCCAAACTTGGATGACCTAATTCTGGAGGAGTTTGGGTTCATCACAGTAAAGTTCTTGCCCCCTAATACCACTCCTCTCCTCCACCCCATGGACCAGCAGATCATTTCAAACTTTAAAAAACTCTACACCAAAGCAATGTTTCAAAGGTGCTTTAATGTGACCTCAGACACTCACTTGACCCTAAGAGAGTTTTGGAAAGATCACTTCAGTATCCTCTATTGCATAAACCTTACGGGTAAGGCTTGGGAGCGAGTGACTACCAGGACTTAGAGCTCTGCTTGGGGAAAACTGTGGCCAGACTGTGTCCACAAGAGGGATTTTGAAGGGTTTGGGGCTGACCCTGACGAGCTTATGGCAGTTGTGGAATCTATTGTGGCATTGGGGAGTTCCATGGGGTTGGATGTGAGTTTGGAGGATGTGGAAGAGTTGGTGGAGGACCACAACAAAGAGCTAACCACTGAGGAGCTGCAAGAGCTTCAGCTGGAACAGCAACAGACCGCAGCTCAGAATATTGCTGCAGAAGAGGAAGAGAAATGGAAGAAGTTGCCTTCTTGAGAAATTAAGGAGATTTTTTTAAATGTGGGGTAGGATAGAAAGATTTATGGAGAAACATCACCCTGACAAGGCTGTTGGAAGCCATATTGGCAACTTGTACAGTGACAAAGTCTTGGCCCATTTTAGGGAAGTTTTAAAGAGATGCCAGAAATAGAGCTATCTGGACACTTTTTTTGCAAAACAGGGCTCCAATGACTCAAGCTGGTCCTAGTGGCATTAAGAAACAGAGAAGTAACCCCAGAAAAGGACTTGGTACCTGAGGTGTTGATGGAAGGGAATTCCCCTTCCAAACAGTAAATAATCCAATCTCTCTCCTCCTCCAGTCTTCCATACACTAAGAAGAATTACCAATAAAGGTAAGTGTTATGCTGTTAATGTTTCATTCATCATGTCCCATTGTGCAGTGTATGTACTACATCTATATTTCATGTAAAAAAAAAATTTGTTTTAATACTTCTGGGTGTAGTAGGTAGTAGGTTGGTAGACAGCAACCGCCCAGGGAGGTACTATCGTCCTGCCAAGTGAGTGTAAAACGGAAACCTGTAATTGTTTTACACGATGGTAGGATTGCTGGTGTCTTTTTTCTGTCTCATAAACATGCAAGATTTCAGGTACATCTTGCTACTTCTACTGACACTTAAGGCACACTACACATACATTATTTTTATTATTTTTTTTATTATCACACCGGCCGATTCCCACCAAGGCAGGGTGGCCCGAAAAAGAAAAACTTTCACCATCATTCACTCCATCACTGTCTTGCCAGAAGGGTGCTTTACACTACAGTTTTTAAACTGCAACATTAACACCCCTCCTTCAGAGTGCAGGCACTGTACTTCCCATCTCCAGGACTCAAGTCCGGCCTGCCGGTTTCCCTGAATCCCTTCATAAATGTTACTTTGCTCACACTCCAACAGCACGTCAAGTATTAAAAACCATTTGTCTCCATTCACTCCTATCAAACACGCTCACGCATGCCTGCTGGAAGTCCAAGCCCCTCGCACACAAAACCTCCTTTACCCCCTCCCTCCAACCCTTCCTAGGCCGACCCCTACCCCGCCTTCCTTCCACTACAGACTGATACACTCTTGAAGTCATTCTGTTTCGCTCCATTCTCTCTACATGTCCGAACCACCTCAACAACCCTTCCTCAGCCCTCTGGACAACAGTTTTGGTAATCCCGCACCTCCTCCTAACTTCCAAACTACGAATTCTCTGCATTATATTCACACCACACATTGCCCTCAGACATGACATCTCCACTGCCTCCAGCCTTCTCCTCGCTGCAACATTCATCACCCACGCTTCACACCCATATAAGAGCGTTGGTAAAACTATACTCTCATACATTCCCCTCTTTGCCTCCAAGGACAAAGTTCTTTGTCTCCACAGACTCCTAAGTGCACCACTCACTCTTTTTCCCTCATCAATTCTATGATTCACCTCATCTTTCATAGACCCATCCGCTGACACGTCCACTCCCAAATATCTGAATACGTTCACCTCCTCCATACTCTCTCCCTCCAATCTGATATTCAATCTTTCATCACCTAATCTTTTTGTTATCCTCATAACCTTACTCTTTCCTGTATTCACCTTTAATTTTCTTCTTTTGCACACCCTACCAAATTCATCCACCAATCTCTGCAACTTCTCTTCAGAATCTCCCAAGAGCACAGTGTCATCAGCAAAGAGCAGCTGTGACAACTCCCACTTTGTGTGTGATTCTTTATCTTTTAACTCCACGCCTCTTGCCAAGACCCTCGCATTTCTTACAACCCCATCTATAAATATATTAAACAACCACGGTGACATCATACATCCTTGTCTAAGGCCTACTTTTACTGGGAAAAAATTTCCCTCTTTCCTACATACTCTAACTTGAGCCTCACTATCCTCGTAAAAACTCTTCACTGCTTTCAGTAACCTACCTCCTACACCATACACTTGCAACATCTGCCACATTGCCCCCCTATCCACCCTGTCATACGCCTTTTCCAAATCCATAAATGCCACAAAGACCTCTTTAGCCTTATCTAAATACTGTTCACTTATATGTTTCACTGTAAACACCTGGTCCACACACCCCCTACCTTTCCTAAAGCCTCCTTGTTCATCTGCTATCCTATTCTCCGTCTTACTCTTAATTCTTTCAATTATAACTCTACCATACACTTTACCAGGTACACTCAACAGACTTATCCCCCTATAATTTTTGCACTCTCTTTTATCCCCTTTGCCTTTATACAAAGGAACTATGCATGCTCTCTGCCAATCCCTAGGTACCTTACCCTCTTCCATACATTTATTAAATAATTGCACCAACCACTCCAAAACTATATCCCCACCTGCTTTTAACATTTCTATCTTTATCCCATCAATCCCGGCTGCCTTACCCCCTTTCATTTTACCTACTGCCTCACGAACTTCCCCCACACTCACAACTGGCTCTTCCTCACTCCTACAAGATGTTATTCCTCCTTGCCCTATACACGAAATCACAGCTTCCCTATCTTCATCAACATTTAACAATTCCTCAAAATATTCCTTCCATCTTCCCAATACCTCTAACTCTCCATTTAATAACTCTCCTCTCCTATTTTTAACTGACAAATCCATTTGTTCTCTAGGCTTTCTTAACTTGTTAATCTCACTCCAAAACTTTTTCTTATTTTCAACAAAATTTGTTGATAACATCTCACCCACTCTCTCATTTGCTCTCTTTTTACATTGCTTCACCACTCTCTTAACTTCTCTCTTTTTCTCCATATACTCTTCCCTCCTTGCATCACTTCTACTTTGTAAAAACTTCTCATATGCTAACTTTTTCTCCCTTACTACTCTCTTTACATCATCATTCCACCAATCGCTCCTCTTCCCTCCTGCACCCACTTTCCTGTAACCACAAACTTCTGCTGAACACTCTAACACTACATTTTTAAACCTACCCCATACCTCTTCGACCCCATTGCCTATGCTCTCATTAGCCCATCTATCCTCCAATAGCTGTTTATATCTTACCCTAACTGCCTCCTCTTTTAGTTTATAAACCTTCACCTCTCTCTTCCCTGATGCTTCTATTCTCCTTGTATCCCATCTACCTTTTACTCTCAGTGTAGCTACAACTAGAAAGTGATCTGATATATCTGTGGCCCCTCTATAAACATGTACATCCTGAAGTCTACTCAACAGTCTTTTATCTACCAATACATAATCCAACAAACTACTGTCATTTCGCCCTACATCATATCGTGTATACTTATTTATCCTCTTTTTCTTAAAATATGTATTACCTATAACTAAACCCCTTTCTATACAAAGTTCAATCAAAGGGCTCCCATTATCATTTACACCTGGCACCCCAAACTTACCTACCACACCCTCTCTAAAAGTTTCTCCTACTTTAGCATTCAAGTCCCCTACCACAATTACTCTCTCACTTGGTTCAAAGGCTCCTATACATTCACTTAACATCTCCCAAAATCTCTCTCTCTCCTCTGCATTCCTCTCTTCTCCAGGTGCATACACGCTTATTATGACCCACTTCTCGCATCCAACCTTTACTTTAATCCACATAAATCTTGAATTTACACATTCATATTCTCTTTTCTCCTTCCATAACTGATCATTTAACATTACTGCTACCCCTTCCTTTGCTCTAACTCTCTCAGATACTCCAGATTTAATCCCATTTATTTCCCCCCACTGAAACTCTCCTACCCCCTTCAGCTTTGTTTCGCTTAGGGCCAGGACATCCAACATCTTAAAATATGTATTACCTATAACTAAACCCCTTTCTATACAAAGTTCAATCAAAGGGCTCCCATTATCATTTACACCTGGCACCCCAAACTTACCTACCACACCCTCTCTAAAAGTTTCTCCTACTTTAGCATTCAAGTCCCCTACCACAATTACTCTCTCACTTGGTTCAAAGGCTCCTATACATTCACTTAACATCTCCCAAAATCTCTCTCTCTCCTCTGCATTCCTCTCTTCTCCAGGTGCATACACGCTTATTATGACCCACTTCTCGCATCCAACCTTTACTTTAATCCACATAAATCTTGAATTTACACATTCATATTCTCTTTTCTCCTTCCATAACTGATCATTTAACATTACTGCTACCCCTTCCTTTGCTCTAACTCTCTCAGATACTCCAGATTTAATCCCATTTATTTCCCCCCACTGAAACTCTCCTACCCCCTTCAGCTTTGTTTCGCTTAGGGCCAGGACATCCAACTTCTTTTCATTCATAACATCAGCAATCATCTGTTTCTTGTCATCCGCACTACATCCACGCACATTTAAGCAACCCAGTTTTATAAAGTTTTTCTTCTTCTCTTTTTTAGTAATTGTATACAGGAGAAGGGGTTACTAGCCCATTGCTCCCGGCATTTTAGTCGCCTCATACGACACGCATGGCTTACGGAGGAAAGATTCTTTTCCACTTCCCCATGGACAATAGAAGAAATAAAAAAGAACAAGAGCTATTTAGAAAAAGGAGAAAAACCTAGATGTATGTATATATATATATATGCATGTGCGTGTCTGTGAAGTGTGACCAAAGTGTAAGTAGGAGTAGCAAGATATCCCTGTTATCTTAGCGTGTTTATGAGACAGAAAAAGAAACCAGCAATCCTACCATCATGCAAAACAGTTACAGGTTTTTGTTTCACAGTCATCTGGCAGGACGGTAGTACTTCCCTGGGTGGTTGCTGTCTACCAACCTACTACCTAGACATACCTACACATACATGTACAAGCATATATATATATATATATATATATATATACCCCTCTGAGTTTTCTTCTATTTTCCTTCTAGTTTTTGTTCGTGTTTATTTTCTCTTATCTCCATGGGGAAGTGGAGCAGAATTCTTCCTCCGTAAGCCATGCATGTTGTAAGAGGCGACTAAAATGCCGGGAGCAAGGGGCTAGTAACCCCTTCTCCTGTATAAATTGCTAAATTTAATAAGGGAAACTTTCGTTTTTCTTTTTGGGCCACCCTGCCTCGGTGGGATACGGCCGGTTTGTTGAAAGAAGAAGAACTTCTGGGTGTCTGGAAGGGATTAATTGTATTTACATTATTTCTTATGGGGAAAATGATTTCGAAAATTGTCAACTTCCTGGAACGGATTAATTACGAAAAACGAGGGTCCACTGTAATAATAATAATAATAATAATAATAATAATAATAATAATAATAATAATAACATTATTATTATGCAGAAAATTTGGAGTGTGGAAATTAGGGGAAGGTGTGGAGTTAATAAAAGTATTAGTCAGAGGGCTGAAGAGGGGTTATTGAGGTTGTTTGGTCATTTAGAAAGAATGGATCAAAGTAGAATGACATGGAGAGCATTTAAATCTGTAGGGGAAGGGAGGAGGGGTAGGGGTCGTCCTCGAAAAGGTTGGAAGGCAGGGGTAAAGGAGGTTTTGTGGGCGAGGGGCTTGGACTTCCAGCAGGCGTGCGTGAGCATGTTCGATAGGGGTGAATGGAGACGAATGGTATTTGGGACCTGACGATCTGTTGGAGTGTGAGCAGGGTAATATTTAGTGAAGGGATTCAGGGAAACCAATTATTTTTATATAGCCGGACTTGAGTCCTGGAAATGGGAAATACAATGCCTGCACTCTAAAGGAGAGGTTCAGCATATTGGCAGTTTGGAGATATATATTATGTATCTTTATACGTATATGCTTCTAAGCTGTTGTGTTCTGAGCACCTCTGCAAAAACAGTGATTATGTGTGAGTGAGGTGAAAGTGTTGAATGATGAAAGTATTTTCTTTTTGGGTCACCCTGCCTTGGTGGGAGACGGCCGACTTGTTAAAAAAAAAAAAGGAGAAACTTCAAAAGGTTGCCAGTAGTTGGTGCCACCATCAACAAAACACTGGTAACCACTACTAGTACACTTTTCGCTTGTCTAGACTTAAGTAGTAGTCTATTAGTACACAAATAACCCGCACATAAAAGAGAGAAGCTTACGACAACGTTTCGGTCCGACTTGGACCATTGACAAAGTGGCTGGCTGGCTGGATGGCGAAACGTCTATGATGGGGATGCCCGGGTGTTGTGCATGTGTCTTAATTTCATCCTGTCGGTATTATATACAATTCTTGTACTACTACTACTACCTCCACCTCTTCCTGCCTATATATATAGCCGTCCTGCTCCACCTCTGTTAGTGTGACTTTGTCAATGGTCCAAGTCAGACCGAAACGTCGTCGTAAGCTTCTCTCTTTTATGTGCGGGTTATTTGTGTATCGTTCCAGTCACGGTATTGTGCCTTTTTGTTATTTATTTAGTCTATTAGTATTAGATTAAATCTCCCCAAAATGCCTTGGCATGATAGTGGCTTTCTTTGCTCCAATCATATTATGATATGTAAACACACATTGTAACCTTACCAAAGAAATAAATATTTTATTTATTTATTTAAGGAATCTCCCTTGAGGGGGAAGTTCGCATCCTGAAATTTTGTTTGTATCCAGACGCAAAAAATTTACCAAACAATGGTTCGTGTCCTGAAAAATTCGCATGGCGGAGCATTCGTAAGCCAAAGTTCCACTGTACTAAAAACACACGACACCATCAACACTATCATCTCTCCATGTCACACGTCACAACCTTCTCTGTGTCACACAACGACACTACCTTCTCTCTGTCACACAATGACACTACCTTCTCTGTATCACACAATGACACTACCTTCTCTGTGTCACACAATGACACTATCTACTCTGTGTCACACAATGACACTACCTTCTCTGTGTGTCACACGACACAACTCCCAGTGTTACATACATTGTGAGAAAACCGGCAGGAAACTAACTCCAGCCGGTGTGAGCCATCAGCCAGCAGGATAAGTCCAGCCGATATAGCCATCGTAGCCACCAGGATACTAAGTTCAGCTGGTGTAATCCATCAGATGAACTGAACTGAGCATGGCTGTCAGGTAACTCTGAGGCCATCAGGTGAACTCAGTGAAGCTGTGAATGAGGCCAACTCAGCAGCCCCCAATATTGGGTGTGATGATGTCATACAGGGTACTGCAGGCCAGTAACAACCAATTAGCAGCACCCAAGTGGTCAGCCGACCACCTCTCCTTTTATCCCGTTCTGGATACGCAACAGGTCCTGACACTCAAAGGGTTAAGAATGAATCATTTTGCCTTGACTTGTTTCTGATGCATGACCACCATATTAAGGGACACACAGCACATTGGTAAAGACAATCACGTCACACAGCACCTTGGTAATGACTATCATGTTAAGGATCACACAGCACCTTGGTAATGGGAGACAATCAGATTAGATTTAATTTCTTGGATCAAGAGTGTTTCACTGGTATCAAGACATTTCCCCTCATGAAATGATCTGCACTTACTAAGTAGGCAATTAGGAACCAATTAAAATTTTTATAGCAGACTATAGGCAATGCAAACATAACCAACTATAAAGCAGTATCACTGTTTTCTGCATAAACCTCCTTTGTATTTAACAGTGCCATATTATCAAAGTGATACAGACTTACTTCAAAATTCACATACAATAATATTTTTGACATTTCTAAATAAAATCTACTTACATTCCATAGCTTCTTTGGGTTGTAGACTTTCAGAGGGTGTGTATTCTGATTCTTCAACTATCCTCACTTTTTTTTCTTCCTCTTCTTACTTTCTGAAATAATAAATAATTGTATAAAATCATCATTGCAGATGGCTATCACTTTGAACAACTTAAAGAACATATACAGGTGCTCCTTAACTTACGTTGGCTTGACTATGATATTTTTTCTTTATGATGGTGCAAAAGCAATTACTTTGGAGATGAACCATAAGATAATTACCCAACATGAAGGCAGCAAGTTCATAACTTATATTCATTTATTTACTTTTCAATACTAGTATTTAGCTAGTTACAATAATTATTTACAGCCTCTCCTCACTTAGCGACGTACTGGTTTACCTACACCTCGGACTTACGACAGTATTTATACCTATATGATGTATATTAGAGCTGATTTCCTGTATTCTGTTTATTTCAATATACAGTACACAGTATAAACATTTAAAAATACACCAGAAATGTAATAAATGGTGCAAAGGTGACATTAAAACAATATTAAAGATGGCTGACACAAACCCACTACCATTAGTATGTTCCTCATTTAGTGACGAACTTGTTTAACGACGTGGTCTTAAGAACGAAACTCTGTTGTTAAGTGAGGAGAGGCTGTACTTATTTATTTAGCATATCATACTCACCAACCCTATTCGACTTACGATATTTTCAACTCACAATGTGTTCTTATTTTGTTTATTAACACATTGGCCATCTCACACCAAGGCAGGCTGGCCCGAAAAAAAAAAAATTGTCATCATCATTCACTCCATCACTGTCTTGCCAGAGGCATACTTGCACTAGCTAAGATAAGATAAGATAAGATTTCGTTCAGATTTTTAACCCCGGAGGGTTAGCCACCCAGGATAACCCAAGAAAGTCAGTGTGTCATCGAGGACTGTCTAACTTCTTTCCATTGGGGTCCTTAATCTTGTCCCCCAGGATGCGACCCACACTAGTCAACTAACACCCAGGTACCTATTTGCTGCTAGGTGAACAGGACAATAGGTGTAAGGAAACGTGTCGGAATTTCCACCCGCCGGGAATCGAACCCGGGCCCTCCGTGTGTGAAGCGGGAGTTTTAGCCACCAGACCACCAGGCCAGTTATAAAACTGCAACATTAACACCCCTCCTTCAGAGTGCAGACACTGTACTTCCCATCTCCAAGACTCAAGTCTGGCCTGCTGGTTTTCCTGAATGCCTTCATAAATATTACCTTCCTCACACTCCAACACCATGAACAGTTTTAGGTTGAGGGTAAAATCTCTGCCAGTGTCTATTTGTCTGCTAGAATACCTTCTTTTAATAAAATGCCTTCAAAATAATCGTGAGCAGACAGCTTAGCCCTTCTGCACATTCCTTCCGATTCCACTTTAGAGTAATATTGCCTATTCATTATTACACAATCATTCAACAGTAAAAAAAAAAATGGTTCCCAAAATGACTTAACTGCAATACCCAGTGGCGTCATAAGGGGGAAAGGGGGGGGCTGCCCTGGGTGACACCATCAAGGGGTGACACCATAGAACCTCTAAAGAAGGTGACACTAATGCCCAAAACAGTGCTGCAGAACATAAGAGAAAAATCCTGTTTCTATATAGCCTATTATATGATTAGAATACAAATAGGCCTATACATGTATAGGGAAAATCAATGACGTTATACGAAAAACTATAATAAATCGATAATTTTGTCAAATCAGGACTAGTGTTTCTCTGTTATTTCAATGTTTTTCTTTCGAGTCTATGTTTCCTTAATATTACTACGATTATTTATTTTATCGTTAATAAAGTTCAGAAATATTCCTCTGTTCGGTTTATGGCCCTCAAATGTTCTCATTGCTAAATATTAGTCATTGGGCATGCAGTAGTGACATAACTAGAGTATACTCCCCCCCATCCCCCCACCCTTGGATTTCACAGGGGTGACAGCAACCCTAGCAATGCCAATGGTAATACCTAAATATTGTTGTAGGTCAACCTGAGGAAGAACTCAGAAAACAATATCAGAAAACAGAAGAGAAATGGAATAAAATACAGACCATATGGCAAGAGAGACAAGTGTAGTATTAATGCAATCCTTTATTGACAACACTCTCAATAAAGGAATCCTTTATTGACAATACTCTCAATAAAGGATTACAGTATACTGAATTTGTGTGTGTTTTCCATTAGGAAACAGTGTTGAAAATGTGTTAAACACTGAATGGTATTCCTCTGATGGATAAACTTATCATTCAAAATGTCTAACATGGGAGTTACCAAGTCCTCACTGTCCATCTTAGAAATAAACCTGATCGTTGTACTGGCTTCAACCCAGTCAATTTCAGTTCTGTAAAGGTAATAAACATTATTATCTGAAGTACTTCAATGTGTTATCCTAGGTTAATCTGAAGAAGAGTTCGGAGTTTCACTACTCTCAGAGCCTAGTCGTGGCCCAGGCAAAACATCACTGTTAAAAGTTAATTTTTTTCTTTTAACAATATGACTCACCAAGGTAGTGTGACCTGACAAGAAAATACTTTCACTGTCACCTCTTTACTGGTGTTACCAGAAGGTCTGAGATATCATAGTTCAAACAACTGTAACATCACCACCACTCTTCACACACTGCACTTCCCACATAAATAAAATATCTAAAGTAAAAAGACACAAGTGCAACTAAAGTGACATTTTTATTGTGGCAACGTTTTTCTCTCCATGAGCTTTGTTAAGTCATTACAAACAGTACATGGACACAGAGGGTATATATAGGCTCAGAGTGAGGTGCAATGGTAGTGGTAGTAGCAGTAGTAATAATAATATCTTTATTTATATACAAGTACATGTACAAGGTATACAGACCATAGCTGACAACAATGACATATTACAGGACCTCCATCACAAATCCGGCATCACTGGGACCTGTAGTGTGCCGGATTACTGAGTCTGCCGGATTACAGAGTGGTTAGGTTAGAATACACTTAATAAAATTAACCAACTTGACTTACACAAAGTTCATTGAACATCGGCAAAAATCGAACATTTCCACTACATTGAGCTCAATTTCAAGGTACTTTTCTTCATGAAAGCAATCAAAATTATGTTTATTTCTGTAATATATCTTCCATTCTATCAAATGAGACCAAAAAAACAAGTATACAACCATAAAAGCCACACGAAAATATACTGCAAAGAGGCGGCTAATGGCTGAGAAGTTAACTCCCTTATTTATCGTCCGTCTTTTTTATTTTTGTTGTACATTAAGAAGCATCTTTCCATCATACATTGCCCAAGTTTCAATGAGATTGCCCAACAAACAAGTGAGAAAAAAAATATATTTTCCAAAAATCATATATGGCAAGCCCAAGCCAGGTACTGGAAATAAGTCACTTTGACTTTTCTGGGTTATCCCAGGTTCTCTATAAATACACTGCTATGTATAATAATCTATGTAACTGTATTTGTGTATACCTGAATAAACTTATTTACTTCTAGTCTGTCAACTGAGTACAAGAAACCGCCAATTCACTTATTTCAACTACCCAATAAAGTGGCCAGAAATTGGCAATTTGGCCAATTTCACACAAATTTCAACAGATGCCAATTTCAAAATAGGGTCCAGAATAAACAATGCAGACATTCCTGGCACTAAAATAACATTTTCTCTGTTCATTAGTCACAGCTCCTGGCCCCTCTTATATTACTCTTGCTTACCATTTGGAATTTTTATTCACAAAAAATAGAAGATTTACTGTTATTCAGACTAGGGGCCCGGTGGTCTGGTGGCTAAAGCTCCTGCTTCACACACAGAGGGCCCGGGTTCGATTCCCGGCGGGTGGAAACATTTGACACGGTTCCTTACACCTGTTGTCCTGTTCACCTAGCAGCAAATAGGTACCTGGGTGTTAGTCGACTGGTGTGGGTCGCATCCTGGGGGACAAGATTAAGGACCCCAATGGAAATAAGTTAGACAGTCCTCGATGACGCACTGACTTTCTTGGGTTATCCTGGGTGGCTAACCCTCCGGGGTTAAAAAATCCGAATGAAATCTTATCTTATCTTACTGCATAACAGTATTTATATGAAGAGGATATAAGGTACAAGTACCATTCTGCTATCCCTGTCTTGGTGACTTATATTAGAGAAAATGGAGCATATCACAGAGCTGTGACATACACTCTTACTGCACCATAAACCTGAATCAAAAGTTATTTTCTCTTTATAGATTATCACACATAGCAGCATGTGTGTACAGAACTTAGGATAACCCAAAAAAGTCAGACCAAGTGGCTTATTTCTAGTACCTGGCTTGGGTTAGCCATATATAATTTTTGGTAAAAATTCAATTCCCAGCCAGGGTAGAAACATTGTGTTTCTTCACACCTGTTGTCTATGTTCACCCATCAGTAAATAATGTCAACCCACCCATAAATAATGTTAACCCACCCATAAATAATGTTAACCCACCCATAAATAATGTCAACCCACCCATAAATAATGTCAACCCACCCATAAATAATGTCAACCCACCCATAAATAATGTCAACCCACCCATAAATAATGTAAACCCACCCATAAATAATGTAAACCCACCCATAAATAATGTAAACCCACCCATAAATAATGTAAACCCACCCATAAATAATGTCAACCCACCCATAAATAATGTCAACCCACCCATAAATAATGTTAACCCACCCATAAATAATGTCAACCCACCCATAAATAATGTCAACCCACCCATAAATAATGTCAACCCACCCATAAATGTCAACCCACCCATAAATAATGTTAAACCACCCATAAATGTCACCCCACCCATAAATAATGTTAACCCACCCATAAACAATGTCAACCCCACCCATAAATAATGTCAACCCACCCATAAATAATGTCAACCCACCAATAAATAATGTTAACCCACCCATAAATAATGTTAACCCATCCATAAATAACATCAACCCATCCATAAATAATGTCAACCCACCCATAAATAATGTTAACCCACCCATAAATAATGTTAACCTACCCATAAATAATGTTAACCCACCCATAAATAATGTGAACCCATATAAATAATGTGAACCCACCCATAAATAATGTTAACCCACCCATAAATAATGTTAACCCACCCATAAATAATGTCAACCCACCCATAAATAATGTCAACCCACCCATAAATAATGTCAACCCACCCATAAATAATGTCAACCCACCCATAAATGTTAACCCACCCATAAATAATGTTAACCCAATCATAAATAATGTTAACCCACCCATAAATAATGTTAACCCACCAATAAATAATGTCACCCCACCCATAAATAATGTTAACCCATCCATAAATAATGTCAACCCACCCATAAATAATGTCAACCCACCCATAAATAATGTCAACCCACCAATAAATGTCAACCCACCCATAAATAATGTTAACCCACCCATAAATAATGTTAACTGACCCATAAATAATGTCAACCCACCCATAAATAATGTCAACCCACCAATAAATAATGTGAACCCACCCATAAATAATGTCAACCCACCCATAAATAATGTCAACCCACCCATAAATAATGTCAACCCACCCGTAAATAATGTGAACCCATATAAATAATGTCAACCCACCCATAAATAATGTCAACCCACCCATAAATAATGTTAACCCACCCATAAATAATGTCAACCCACCCATAAATAATGTTAACCCACCCATAAATAATGTCAACCCACCCATAAATAATGTTAACACACCCATAAATAATGTTAACCCACCCATAAATAATGTTAACCCACCCATAAATGTCAACCCACCCATAAATAATGTTAACCCACCCATAAATAATGTCAACCCACCCATAAATAATGTCAACCCACCCATAAATAATGTCAACCCTCCCATAATAATGTTAACCCACCCATAAATAATGTCAACCCACCCGTAAATGTCAACCCACCCATAAATAATGTTAACCCACCCATAAATGTCAACCCATGCATAAATAATGTTAACCCACCCATAAATAATGTTAACCCACCCATAAATAATGTTAGCCCACCCATAAATAATGTCAACCCACCCATAAATAATGTTAACACACCCATATATAATGTTAACCCACCCATAAATAATGTTAACCCACGCGTAAATGTCAACCCACCCATAAATAATGTTAACCCACCCATAAATAATGTTAACCCACCCATAAATAATGTCAACCCACCCATAAATAATGTCAACCCACCCATAAATAATGTTAACCCACCCATAAATAATGTCAACCCACCCATAAATAATGTGAACCCATATAAATAATGTCAACCCATTCATAAATAATGTCAACCCACCCATAAATAATGTCAACCCACCCATAAATAATGTCAACCCTCCCATAAATAATGTTAACCCACCCATAAATAATGTCAACCCACCCATAAATAATGTCAACCCACCCATAAATAATGTTAACCCACCCATAAATAATGTTAACCCACCCATAAATAATGTCAACCCACCCACAAATAATGTCAACCCATATGTCAACCCACCCATAAATAATGTCAACCCACCCATAAATAATGTTAACCACCCATAAACAATGTTAACCCACCCATAAATGTCAACCCACCCATAAATAATGTCAACCCACCCATAAATAATGTCAACCCACCCATAAATAATGTTAACCCACCCATAAATAATGTTAACCACCCATAAACAATGTTAACCCACCCACAATAATGTTAACCCACCCATAAATAATGTCAACCCACCCTTAAATAATGTCAACCCACCCATAAATAATGTCAATCCACCCATAAATAATGTCAACCCATATAAAATGTCAACCCACCCATAAACAATGTCAACCCACCCATAAATAATGTTAACCCACCCATAAATAATGTTAACCCACCCATAAACAATGTCAACCCACCCATAAATAATGTCAACCCACCCATAAATAATGTCAACCCACCCATAAATAATGTCAATCCACCCATAAATAATGCCATCCCACCCATAAATAATGTCAACCCACCCATAAATAATGTTAACCCACCCATAAACAATGTCAACCCACCCATAAATAATGTCAACCCACCCATAAATAATGTCAACCCACCCAAAAATAATGTCAACCCATATAAAATGTCAACCCACCCATAAACAATGTCAACCCACCCATAAACAATGTCAACCCACCCATAAATAATGTCAACCCACCCATAAATAATGTTAACCCACCCATAAACAATGTCAACCCACCCATAAATGTCAACCCACCCATAAATAATGTCAACCCACCCATAAATGTCAACCCACCCATAAATAATGTCAATCCACCCATAAATAATGTCAACCCACCCATAAATGTCAACCCACCCATAAATAATGTTAACCCACCCATAAACAATGTCAACCCATCCATAAACAATGTCAACCCATCCATAAATAATGTTAACCCACCCATAAATAATGTCAACCCACCCATAAATAATGTCAACCCACCCATAAATGTCAATCCACCCATAAATAATGTCAACCCACCCATAAATAATGTCAACCCACCCATAAACAATGTCAACCCACCCATAAATAATGTTAACCCACCCATAAATGTCAACCCACCCATAAATGTCAACCCACCCATAAATAATGTCACCCCACCCATAAATAATGTTAACCCACCCATAAAAAATGTCAACCCACCCATAATGTTAACCCACCCACAAATGTCAACCCACCCATAAATAATGTCAACCCACCCATAAATGTCAACCCACCCATAAATAATGTCAACCCACCCATAAATAATGTTAACCCATTTATAAATAATGTTAACATTCTTGACTGTACTGCAGTTTGGACTGGCAGGTGGACAGGTACTGGACTGGCAGGTGGATAGGTACTGGACTGGCAGGTGGATAGGTACTGGACTGGCAGGTGGATAGGTACTGGACTGGCTGATGGACAGGCACTGGACGGTGACGTCATTTGTTTACTCTTGAGTATCGCTAAAAAACAGAACATTTTCGCTACTGTGAGCGCAATTTCAAAATACTTTCCGTCATGAAAGCAATCAAAATCATATCTTTTTCTGTAATATATATTTCATTCTATCAAATGAGACCGAAAAAATGAGAATATAACCATAAAAACAAACAAAAAATATACCGCTAAGAGGCCGCTAATGGCTGAGAAGTGAACTCGGCTATTTATAGTCTGATTTCTTTAATTTTTGGTGCAAGTTAAGAAGTATCTTTCCATCATACATTGCCCAAGTTTGAATAAGATAACCCAACAAACAACTGAGAAAATAATCATAGTATTATTATTAATAATAATAATATTCTTCTTTCAACACACCGGCCGTATCCCACCAAGGCAGGGTGACCCAAAAAGAAAGTTAATAATAATATAATAATAATAATAATATCTTTATTTACTACACGTACATGTACAAGGTATACAGGCCTAGCTGACATCAGTGACATACTGCTATATAGAAAGCCCCTTGTTATGCTGAGTATAGCGCTGTATAGCCCTTGTGGCTTAGCTCTTCTTTTTGATTATAATAATAATAATAATATGCTGAGTATATCAAACAAATTTGGTCAGTGTCCCAGGATGCCACCCACACCAGTCAACTAACACCCAGGTACCTATTTACTGATGGGTGAACATAGACAACACACCCAATGTTTCTACCCTGGCTGGGAATCGAATATTTACCAAAAATCATATATGGCTAACCCAAGCCAGGTACTAGAAATAAGCCACGCTGGCTTTTTTGGGTTATCCTAAGTTCTCTACACATATGCTGCTATGTGTGATAATCTATAAAGAGAAAATAACTTTTTTGTTTCAGGTTTATGGTGCAGTATGAGTGTATATCACAGTTAGCCCTGTGCTACACTCCGTTTTCTCTAATACAAGTCCACAAGACAGGGATAGCAGAATTCAAATTTAAATTCAAATTCAAAGTTTATTCTCTATAAGGATTACAATGCTGAGTTTACAGAAATTTGGTTATTGTTTGGTTTACATGTAGTAAAATTGTGATTACAGAGTGTACCACTAGAACGCTTAGCATGGCTAGGCATTTCGGGCATACTTAGTTTTATTCTTAATTGTAAAATATTACAAATTATGAGGTACAGTCTTACAAGACACACTACAGTCTTACAAGAAATGCTACAGTCTTACAAGACATGCTACAGTCTTACAAGACATGCTACAGTCTTACAAGACAAACTACAGTCTTACAAGACACACTACAGTCTTGTAAGACTGTAGCATGTCTTGTAAGACTGTAGCATGTCTTGTAAGACTGTAGCATGTCTTGTAAGACTGTAGTGTGTCTTGAAAGACTATAGTGTGTCTTGTAAGACTGTAGTGTGTCTTGTAAGACTGTAGTGTGTCTTGTAAGACTGTAGTGTGTCTTGTAAGACTGTAGTGTGTCTTGTAAGACTGTAGTGTGTCTTGTAAGACTATAGTGTGTCTTGTTAGACTGTAGTGTGTCTTGTAAGACTGTAGTGTGTCTTGTAAGACTGTAGTGTGTCTTGTAAGACTATAGCGTGTCTTGTAAGACTGTAGTGTGTCTTGTAAGACTGTAGTGTGTCTTGTAAGACTGTAGCGTGTCTTGTAAGACTGTAGTGTGTCTTGTAAGACTGTAGTGTGTCTTGTAAGACTGTAGCATGTCTTGTAAGACTGTAGTGTGTCTTGTAAGACTGTAGTGTGTCTTGTAAGATTGTAGTGTGTCTTGTAAGACTGTAGTGTGTCTAGTAAGACTGTAGTGTGTCTTGTAAGACTGTAGTGTGTCTTGTAAGACTGTAGTGTGTCTTGTTAGACTGTAGTGTGTCTTGTAAGACTCTAGTGTGTCTTGTAAGACTGTAGTGTGTCTTGTAAGACAGTAGTGTGTCTTGTAAGACTGTAGTGTGTCTTGTAAGACTGTAGTGTGTCTTGTAAGACTGTAGTGTGTCTTGTAAGACTGTAGTGTGTCTAGTAAGACTGTAGTGTGTCTTGTAAGACTGTAGTGTGTCTTGTAAGACTATAGTGTGTCTTGTTAGACTCTAGTGTGTCTTGTAAGACCGTAGTGTGTCTTGTAAGACTATAGTGTGTCTTGTAAGACTATAGTGTGTCTTGTAAGACTGTAGTGTGTCTTGTAAGACTGTAGTGTGTCTTGTAAGACTGTAGTGTGTCTTGTAAGACTGTAGCGTGTCTTGTAAGACTGTAGTGTGTCTTGTAAGACTGTAGTGTGTCTTGTAAGATTGTAGTGTGTCTTGTAAGACTGTAGTGTGTCTAGTAAGACTATAGTGTGTCTTGTAAGACTGTAGTGTGTCTTGTAAGACTGTAGTGTGTCTTGTTAGACTGTAGTGTGTCTTGTAAGACTATAGTGTGTCTTGTAAGACTGTAGTGTGTCTTGTAAGACTGTAGTGTGTCTTGTAAGACTGTAGTGTGTCTTGTAAGACTGTAGTGTGTCTTGTAAGACTGTAGTGTGTCTTGTAAGACTGTAGTGTGTCTTGTAAGGCTGTACTGTGTCTTGTAAGACTGTAGCGTGTCTTGTAAGACTGTAGTGTGTCTTGTAAGACTGTAGTGTGTCTTGTAAGACTATAGTGTGTCTTGTAAGACAGTAGTGTGTCTTGTAAGACTGTAGTGTGTCTTGTAAGACTGTAGTGTGTCTTGAAAGACTATAGTGTGTCTTGTAAGACTGTAGTGTGTCTTGCAAGACTGTAGTGTGTCTTGTAAGACTGTAGTGTGTCTTGTAAGACTGTAGTGTGTCTTGTAAGACTGTAGTGTGTCTTGTAAGACTATAGTGTGTCTTGTTAGACTGTAGTGTGTCTTGTAAGACTCTAGTGTGTCTTGTAAGACTCTAGTGTGTCTTGTAAGACTGTAGTGTGTCTTGTAAGACTGTAGTGTGTCTTGTAAGACTGTAGTGTGTCTTGTAAGACTGTAGTGTGTCTTGTAAGACTGTAGCGTGTCTTGTAAGACTGTAGTGTGTATTGTAAGACTGTAGCGTGTCTTGTAAGACTGTAGTGTGTCTTGTAAGACTGTAGTGTGTCTTGTTAGACTGTAGTGTGTCTTGTAAGACTGTAGTGTGTCTTGTAAGACTGTAGTGTGTCTTGTTAGACTGTAGTGTGTCTTGTAAGACTGTAGTGTGTCTTGTAAGACTGTAGTGTGTCTTGTAAGTTTGTAGTGTGTCTTGTAAGACTGTAGTGTTTCTTGTAAGACTGTAGTGTGTCTTGTAAGACTGTAGTGTGTCTTGTAAGACTGTAGCATGTCTTGTAAGACTGTAGTGTGTCTTGTAAGACAGCATGTTAGGTTCCAGGCTACTGTAGGGCCCTGCTTATACAACATGTTAGGTTCCAGGCTACTGTACGGCCCTGCTTATACAACATGTTAGGTTCCAGGCTACTGTAGGGCCCTGCTTATACAGCATGTTAGGTTCCAGGCTATTGTAGGGCCCTGCTTATACAACATGTTAGGTTCCAGGCTACTGTAGGGCCCTGCTTATACAGCATGTTAGGTTCCAGGCTACTGTAGGGCCCTGCTTATACAACACGTTAGGTTCCAGGCTACTGTAGGGCCCTGCTTATACAACATGTTAGGTTCCAGGCTACTGTAGGGCCCTGCTTATACAGCATGTTAAGTTCCAGACTACTGTAGGGCCCTGCTTATACAGCATGTTAGGTTCCAGGCTACTGTAGGGCCCTGCTTATACAGCATGTTAGGTTCCAGGCTACTGTAGGGCCCTGCTTATACAACATGTTAGGTTCCAGGCTACTGTAGGGCCCTGCTTATACAGCATGTTAAGTTCCAGACTACTGTAGGGCCCTGCTTATGCAGCATGTTAGGTTCCAGACTACTGTAGGGCCCTGCTTATACAGCATGTTATGTTCCAGGCTACTGTAGGGCCCTGCTTATACAGCATGTTAGGTTCCAGGCTACTGTAGGGCCCTGCTTATACAGCATGTTAGGTTCCAGGCTACTGTAGGGCCATGCTTATACAGCATGTTAGGTTCCAGGCTACTGTAGGGCCCTGCTTATACAGCATGTTAGGTTCCAGATTACTGTAGGGCCCTGCTTATACAACATGTTAGGTTCCAGGCTACTGTAGGGCCCTGCTTATACAGCATGTTAGGTTCCAGGTTACTGTAGAGCCCTGCTTATACAGCATGTTAGGTTCCAGGCTACTGTAGGGCCCTGCTTATACAACATGTTAGGTTCCAGGCTACTGTAGGGCCCTGCTTATACAGCATGTTAGGTTCCAGATTACTGTAGGGCCCTGCTTATACAACATGTTAGGTTCCAGGCTACTGTAGGGCCCTGCTTATACAGCATGTTAGGTTCCAGGCTACTGTAGAGCCCTGCTTATACAGCATGTTAGGTTCCAGGCTACTGTAGGGCCCTGCTTATACAACATGTTAGGTTCCAGGCTACTGTAGGGCCCTGCTTATACAACATGTTAGGTTCCAGGCTACTGTAGGGCCCTGCTTATACAACATGTTAGGTTCTAGGCTACTGTAGGGCCCTGCTTATACAACATGTTAGGTTCCAGGCTACTGTAGGGCCCTGCTTATACAACATGTTAGGTTCCAGGCTACTGTAGGGCCCTGCTTATACAACATGTTAGGTTCCAGGCTACTGTAGGGCCCTGCTTATACAACATGTTAGGTTCCAGGCTACTGCAGGGCCCTGCTTATACAACATGTTAGGTTCCAGGCTACTGTAGGGCCCTGCTTATACAACATGTTAGGTTCCAGGCTACTGTAGGGCCCTGCTTATACAACATGTTAGGTTCCAGGCTACTGTAGGGCCCTGCTTATACAACATGTTAGGTTCCAGGCTACTGTAGGGCCCTGCTTATACAACATGTTAGGTTCCAGGCTACTGTAGGGCCCTGCTTATACAACATGTTAGGTTCCAGGCTACTGTAGGGCCCTGCTTATACAACATGTTAGGTTCCAGGCTACTGTAGGGCCCTGCTTATACAACATGTTAGGTTCCAGGCTACTGTAGGGCCCTGCTTATACAACATGTTAGGTTCCAGGCTACTGTAGGGCCCTGCTTATACAACATGTTAGGTTCCAGGCTACTGTAGGGCCCTGCTTATACAACATGTTAGGTTCCAGGCTACTGTAGGGCCCTGCTTATACAACATGTTAGGTTCCAGGCTACTGCAGGGCCCTGCTTATACAACATGTTAGGTTCCAGGCTACTGTAGGGCCCTGCTTATACAACATGTTAGGTTCCAGGCTACTGTAGGGCCCTGCTTATGCAACATGTTAGGTTCCAGGCTACTGTAGGGCCCTGCTTATGCAGCATGTTAGGTTCCAGGCTACTGTAGGGCCTTGCTTATACAACATGTTAGGTTCCAGGCTACTGTAGGGCCCTGTTTATACAGCATGTTAGGTTCCAGGCTACTGTAGGGCCCTGCTTATACAGCATGTTAGGTTCCAGGCTACTGTAGGGCCCTGCTTATACAGCATGTTAGGTTCCAGGCTACTGTAGAGCCCTGCTTATACAGCATGTTAGGTTCCAGGCTACTGTAGGGCCCTGCTTATACAACATGTTAGGTTCCAGGCTACTGTAGGGCCCTGCTTATACAACATGTTAGGTTCCAGGCTACTGTAGGGCCCTGCTTATACAACATGTTAGGTTCCAGGCTACTTTAGGGCCCTGCTTATACAACATGTTAGGTTCCAGGCTACTGTAGGGCCCTGCTTATACAACATGTTAGGTTCCAGGCTACTGTAGGGCCCTGCTTATACAACATGTTAGGTTCCAGGCTACTGTAGGGCCCTGCTTATACAACATGTTAGGTTCCAGGCTACTGCAGGGCCCTGCTTATACAACATGTTAGGTTCCAGGCTACTGTAGGGCCCTGCTTATACAACATGTTAGGTTCCAGGCTACTGTAGGGCCCTGCTTATACAACATGTTAGGTTCCAGGCTACTGTAGGGCCCTGCTTATACAACATGTTAGGTTCCAGGCTACTGTAGGGCCCTGCTTATACAACATGTTAGGTTCCAGGCTACTGTAGGGCCCTGCTTATACAACATGTTAGGTTCCAGGCTACTGTAGGGCCCTGCTTATACAACATGTTAGGTTCCAGGCTACTGTAGGGCCCTGCTTATACAACATGTTAGGTTCCAGGCTACTGTAGGGCCCTGCTTATACAACATGTTAGGTTCCAGGCTACTGTAGGGCCCTGCTTATACAACATGTTAGGTTCCAGGCTACTGTAGGGCCCTGCTTATACAACATGTTAGGTTCCAGGCTACTGTAGGGCCCTGCTTATACAACATGTTAGGTTCCAGGCTACTGCAGGGCCCTGCTTATACAACATGTTAGGTTCCAGGCTACTGTAGGGCCCTGCTTATACAACATGTTAGGTTCCAGGCTACTGTAGGGCCCTGCTTATACAACATGTTAGGTTCCAGGCTACTGTAGGGCCCTGCTTATGCAACATGTTAGGTTCCAGGCTACTGTAGGGCCCTGCTTATGCAACATGTTAGGTTCCAGGCTACTGTAGGGCCCTGCTTATGCAACATGTTAGGTTCCAGGCTACTGTAGGGCCCTGCTTATGCAACATGTTAGGTTCCAGGCTACTACTGTAAAGTGAAACAGCCTTTTTTTTCATTTTCAAATGCATGTAAAAGCCTGATAACGTGTTTACACTGTCATATATTAAGAAATGTGAGATAGATGGTTGGTGTGGTGGTGAAGGTTCATGATACAGAGAATTGTTTACCTTCTCTTTCTTTTTATAAATACTGATAGACTGCTGGAATGTTTGACAATGAATACATGCACAACTAAAAAGACATTTTATTGTGGCTGTTTTATTCTCTGTGAGTTTAGTCAAGCTAATAGTCTTGATAAAGCTTCTGGAGAATGAAATGTAGCCATCATTAAATGTTTTATTAAGTGTACATGGCTTCTTTAACCTATCACAATATATGTAACTTTCCAACATTATTACAACTTGCTAGAATGAGATTGACTAGGACTGACAATATAACAAACCAAATGCTGAAGAAAAGCCACACATAGCATAGCTTGGTTTTAATATTCTTGCTCTTGATTTAAGAAATTGGAGCTACACTTTCCTTACATTTCATTTGGTTGCCTCCTAGGCACTCTAATGATCCCAGCAGGTAGTTTAGTGTTTCCCCAAGACTATAATGATAATCTGTTTTTGTAAGTGGTTAATGGACAATTACTTACACACAGTATTTGTTTTACAGAAGCAATCAGAAGTTTCTCTGCCCCAAACCCCAGTGATGACTCATGTCACAACCTCAAAAAAGCATACACTTGACCAAGAAAGTCCATCAAAGAAGAAGAAATGCAGAAACCTCTTGATGAGTCTGACGAGGATGCTGGGAAGGATGAGGTTCTGGGTACGTTCATAAATCTTAAAAATGCAGACCTGTGCAGTAATGTTCATATGATCTTTTATGTCTCCATTTTATTATAACCATGTATATATTCAGCCCAGACTCTTAACGTACCTTGGTTGAAATCTGTTGGCAAAGGAATGTTGACACAAATGTTCATTTGATTATTTGACAGTCTTTATTTTGGATGGATAATGAGAACCTTCAAAACCAGGGATGCCAAGCTTGTGATGACACTCTTCAGGTTGCTTGTTCTATCTAGGCTGGAATATTGCTGCACACTAACAGCACTTTTCAGGGCATGTGAAATTGCTGACCAGAGAACTTTCATAGCACGCATAACTGCGATAAACCACCTCAGTTACTGGGAACACTTGAAGTTCCTAAACCTGTACTCCCTAGAATGCAGGAAGGAGAGATACATGATTATATACACCTGGAAAATCCTAGAGGGACTAGTACCAAACTTGCACATGAAAATCACTCCCTATGAAAGGAAAAGACTTGGCAAATGATGCAACATCCCCCCAATGAAAAGCAGGGGTGCCACAAGCATGATAAGAGACAACACAATAAGTGTCAGGGGCCCAAGACTATTCAACTGCCTCCCAGCATACATCAGGGGAATTACCAATAGACCCCTGGCTGTCTTCAAAGCAGGCACTGGACAGGCACCTGAAGTCAGTACCTTGCCAGCCATGCTGTGGTTCTTATGTTGGATTACATGCAGCCAGCAGTAACAGCCTGGTTGATCAGGCCCTGATCCACCATGAGGCCTGGTCACAGACCGGGCCATGGGGGCGTTGACCCCCAGAACTCTCTCTAGGTATACTTCAGGTATTCCACTCAATGGGTCTCTTCTGTTCACATTAAAAGATTTTTATTGTCTTTTTGTATTGGATTATTCCATTTACTTTTTTAACATACCAGCCTTCTCCCGTATAATTTTTAAACTCTTTTGTCCCTATTTCCTTTATACATCCGGATTATGCATACTCTCTGCCAGTCCCCTAGGTACCTTCCCCTTTTTCATACATTTGCTGAACAGAAGTACCAGCCACTCCAATACTATATTACCATTTGCTTTTAAAGTCTCTCTCTTGATCCTATCAGTTTCAGCTGCTTTACCCCATTTCATTTTACCAGCTGCCTCGTACACTTATCCCACTCTCACGTCTGGCTCTTCCTCACTCATAAAAGGATGTTATACTTCCCTGGTCAATGTTTGAAATCACTGCCTTGCTTTCTTCATCAACATTAACAGCTTCTGAAAATATTCCTGCCATCTTCCCAATGCCTCCAACTCCCTATCTAATAACTCCCCTCTTCTGTTCTTTTAACTGTCATATCCATTTGTTCCCTAAGCTTTCTCAACCTTTTTCTTATTCTCAGCAAAATTTGTTGACAGAACCTTCAACCTCCTTCATTTGATCTTCTTTTACACTCCCTTACCACTCCTTTATTCTCACTTTTACTCTCTATATACTAACAATTAATTTGTATAGGCCAAGAATTGTTATCCTCAGTTCATATTGAAGGCCAGTCCTAACTACTGTGTACCACTTCCAAGGGTAACCCAGAACAGTCAGCAAAAACCCAGGTAAAGTGTATATTTACTGCTAGGTGAACTAAGGCAGAGGTGTAGGGAAACTTACCCACATGTCTTGCCCAGTCAGGAAATTGAATAGTGGTACTTATCACTTGTGATGCAAACACTAAAATTAGTATTTAAATATTGTCTCATTATGTTAGTTCCTAGGTCTCTCTATTTCTTTTAGTACAGTACAGTACAGTACTTCTAAACACCAGGGATCATCTTTTCATTCTCATTTTTTTGATATGTAGAGTCATTCAGCATTTAATTCCACATAATAAATATCTTCAGTGTGACTTGCAAACTGCACTGTTCACATATGACGATATGTATATTGTGAATGAGGAATTACCATTAGGAATGTGATATTTCATAATAGGAAATTTGCACAAAACCAACCCAGGTAAAGTTAGGGAAACCTGTAAAGTATTGATGCACTCAAAGTAAATTTTTTATTCTGTACCACAGTACATTATTCATTTCACTTCTGTACAAGAAGAGACTACATCTTATCAGCATCACAAGGTGTTCATTGGTAATGTCATTATTTTTCTCAGCTAAGAATTGTATTACATGTATAGGTAGTAGGTTGGTAGACAGCAACCACCCAGGGAGGTACTAAGGTCCTGCCAAGTGAGTGTTGTAAGAGGCAACTAAAATGCCGGGAGCAAGGGGCTAGTAACCCCTTTGTATAAATTACTAAATTTAAAAAGAGAAACTTTCGTTTTTCTTTTTGGGCCACCCTGCCTTGGTGGGATATGGCCGGTTTGTTGAAAAAAAAAAAGAATTGTATTAAGCCATTATAATTATGTGAAGTTGAAAGCCTGAGAGTGTCATTCAACACAAGGAGTGGTGGAGGCTTGAGCCTCAATCTGCTTAATAAGAGGCAGAGACACTACCTAGTTGTACTGTGCAATGATACAACTCAAGAGCTCTTGATTGATGGAATTAGAACTACTCTCCCTTTCCATGAGTCAAACAATATTTGTATCTCATTCCCCAGGTATTGTTTGACACCAATGAGTTCAGCATTTTCCAATAAATTTATGTAATGTAGAGGGTCAGTAGGTGTAAATGTGTACTTTATCTGTTTCAGAGTCTCAAAGTTGGACAAAACAAGATGAGTTACAGCTTTTAACTAACATGAAAGCACAATTACCCCGGAAGGATAAAGTGAGTTACCGCACAAGACTCAAATACTTCAACTGGCAAGCAGTTACAATAGAAAATTTTACAGCTGATGAATGTAAAAGTCATTTTCAAGAAATTTTAACAGGGATTAAATCAGTGAAGTGAGTGAGATGTTCAGCTGAATATTGTACAGTAGCTATTTTTTTTTTTTTTTTAATTATGCTTTCTTTCATAGCATCACAAATAAGCCACAGTCTGGAGAAGAAACTTTACATGATGTTTGACTCTGCCGTAGCTGCTATCCAGTCACAGCCTGATGGTCATCCAGTACTGGCTGAAATGTTGTTAATGTTTCCTTTCCACATTAGGGGTTGTTTGCAATTTACTTGACATACAAACCACAGTACTTAGTACTCTGACTAGGGCATGCTACCTGGAAAGATTGCTTAGAGTGTAGAACATGAAGTCCATGATGAGTGGTACTTTGATACTATTGAAGGGATCTTGATTTCAAGAAATGGGGATACCCTACATTGAAATTGCTTCCCTCACCCCAGGCACTGTAACCCCTTACAGGTTTAGTGCTTCCCATGACTGTAATATCCTTCACTGCTCAGTTCCTGTCAAATGCTTATTTTTTATTTATCTTATGTTAGGACACTCACCATGGTTTTGGATGAAGTTGTAGAAAACCTGCCAGAAATCAGCTTAAAGAAGAGGAAGATCTTGTTACCTATTCATTGATACATAAAATACAATATGAATAGAAGTCATAAGGAGCAATTAACCACTGGGGTAAGTTTTCTCAAGACCTGAGTGCATTATTTTCTGTAAAAACATATTTGAGTTTGCAAGGGGGAATTCAAGGTTTTTGTCTGCTTAGTTAACTGACTGACGGAAAATGGCTGTCATATCAACTTTTAAACCTCTATCTGGAGTCCACTACCATTTTTATCATTGTCCAAATTGTTTTGCTTCTTTATCATTAGTGCTTCATTTTTTATTATAATTCTTTATCATTCATATTCAAAAAATATTAATTGATGGTGGTGTAAGAGACAGTTATTAATTGTAGGTCACTTTAAGTAAGGAGAGTAGTAGTTACCACCCAGAACCTATTAATAATGGTAAGTTTTCTCCACCCATCAGTAGGAATAAATTTCAGAAGTTTAATTCACATTTTCCAGCCTAATAACCACCAGAG
>NC_091300.1:60971564-61133952 GCF_038502225.1 Cherax quadricarinatus | reverse complement strand
TATCAAATAATACAAAGACTTCATCTCCTTGGATCAAGTTTTTTGGATTCCCCCCTCCGGGGGTAAGCATTCAAATGAACTCCCCCTATGGGGCATGGTACTTTCTCTTACTACAGGTCTAAACAAGTGTGACGTCACCCCACCTGTGTATCGAAAGAGGAAAAATTGGGAATAAATTGGTAAGTGATGAGGGTTGTGGGTATTGTTGTTGAACTAGAGATACCAAAAAAGATGTTATAAGTGGATTTTTGTTGTGGGTGATGTGGATTGTGGGGTGTTGTGGGTTGTGGGTGTTGTTGTCGAACTAGTGATGCCGAAAAAGTGGTTATAAGTTGTGGGTTGTGGGCGTTGTTGTCGAACTAGAGATACGGAGAAAGAGGTGATTCTGTTGTGAGTGTTCGTGTGTGTTTTGTTTGTGTTCATGTTTTTTTTGCGCTCATGTTATATCTTAGTTGGAGGTGAGTGTACTCATAGAAATTGGTAATCGTCTTGGTTATAGTGATTTGAGGGGATTTGTGTGAAAAATGGGTGTTAGTCTGTGATGTTGATTTTAGTTTCTGGTGACTTTTAATGTTGTTTGGACAGTATTCGGTGCTGTCTTGGTAGTATTCAGTGGTGTATTTGGGAGTACTCAAATGGTGTTTGAGACTATTCAAAGGTGTTTTTGAAAGGTGTTCAAATGATGTGTGAGAGTATGAAGGAGTTTTGGGAGTATTCAGTGGTGATTTGGGGGTGTTCGAATGATGTTTTTGGAGTATTCAAAGGTAATTGATGGTGTTTTTGGTGTTCAAAGTAAAGTGTCTGAGTTAGTTTTTGTGATACTGTTGTAAAAATCTGGAGAATGAGGGAGGAGTTTGGGGGATGAGTTGTAATTTAATGAAATAATATAAGTGTAGATAAATTAGAGATGTCAACTCTTATTTGAGAGTATTCAAAATGATATTTTGGAAGTGTTTCGGTGTTTGGAAATGTTCAAAGGTATTTTTTTGTGAGTATTCAATGATTTATGAGAGTGTTTTGAATGTGTTCAAAGTAAAGTGAGGTGTGTGTGTGTGTGTGTGTGTGTGTGTGTGTGTGTGTGTGTGTGTGTGTGTGTGTGTGTGTGTGTGTTAACTTCGTAATATGTAAAATTGTGACTAGTGAATTTATCGAAAAGTGGTTATAAGTTGTAAGTGTTGTGGTGACTTTTTCTGATGAAATAGTTAAAACAAGAAAAATTGTGGGTTATGAGTGAAAATTGTGAGATGTTGGTGGGTATTAACGAAAAAAAATGTGAAATTATTTGGGTTATCCTGGGTTAAGAGTGAAAATGTGTAATGTTTTCCCTATGTTGTATATGAAATGTGTAATACTGAGATGGTGACGACGAAGAAGATCCAGAACAAAATGCACAGAATTTCTTCAAGAGAAAAATATGTTGATTTTAGTCAATGAATTGTACCTTTTTTTCAATGAATTTTTTTGTTGGATGTATATGAAATGCATTGGTTGTATAATAAATAGTGTTATCCTGCATTTTATTGTCTGCTCGACAAGATTCAGCCTGTGTGCGTGGTCACACGTGACATCACTGACATAGGGGGAAGTCGACAAGATTCAGCCTGTGTGTGTGAGGTCATCACGTGACGTCACTGACCGCCGAGTAAACACAGGTGGGGTGATGTCACACTTGTTTAGACCTGTAGTAAGAGAAAGTACCATGCCCCATAGGGGGAGTTCATTTGAATGCTTACCCCCAGAGGGGGGAATCCAAAAAACTTGATCCAAGGAGATGGAGGAGAAATACTTGGGGTAGAAATGGATGGTGGGGGAAATCTTTGTATTACTGATATCGAGAAAAACTTGATCCGAGGAATTGGAGCAGGGAATTTGGGATGCAAGTGGGAGTCCATTGTGAATGCTTACCCCCAGAGGGGGAAATCCAAAAACTTGATCCTAGGAGATGGAGGCTTTGTATTATTGATATCGAGAAAAACTTGATCCGAAGAATTGGAGAGCGCAAGAAATTAAAAAAAGAAATTGAAAAAAATCGGAAAAAAATTCGGGGGGTGGGGGCGATCCGGACGACGCTGCAGAAGGCGCGGGCGGGCGCAAGGGCGGGCATGGGTCGGCGCAGGTGGGCCCCCGTTCAGGAGGGTGCACGGGGCGTGGGTGGGGGGTGTGGTAGGGGGTCGAGGGCGAGGTGGTCGAGGGTGAGGTGGTCGAGGGTGAGGTGGTCGAGGGTGAGGTGGTCGAGGGTGAGGTCAATGTCGCGGGTCGGCGCAAATGGGGCGGACGGGCTGGCGCTCGGGCGGGCGCGCGGGCGCGAAAGGAGACCACTCAGCTGCAGAACTTTCGGGAGGAGACCGGTCAGGAATACAGCGCTCAGCCGCAGAGACCGCTCAGCTGCTTTGTCACCTACTTATGTATATATATATATATATATATATATATATATATATATATATATATATATATATATATATATATATGTGTCGTGCCGAATAGGCAGAACTTGCGATCTTGGCTTAAATAGCAACGCTCATCTTGCCATATAGGACAAGTGAAAATTTGTGTATGCAATAATTTCGCCAAAATCATTCTGAACCTAACGAAAAAAATATATTTCACTATGTTTTAGTATTAAATTATTGTAAACAAATCTAAAATATATTTAGTTGGGTTAGGCTAAAATAAATTGTTTTTGTTATAATAAGGTTAGGTAAGTTTTCTAAGTTCCTTTAGGTGCAAAATTAAAAATTTTTACATCAGTATTAATGAAAAAAATATATCTTTAAACGTATAAGAGAAAATTTTAGAAAGGACTTAATTTTAAATGAGTTCTTGCTAATTGACCAGTTTTGCGTATTCGGCACTATATATATATATATATATATATATATATATATAAATATATATATATATATATATATATATATATATATATATATATATACATAAGTAGGTGATAAAGCGGCTGAGCGGTCTCTGCGGCTGAGCATATATATATATATGCATATATATATATATATATATATATATATATATATATATATATATATATATATATATATATATATATATATATATATATATATATATATGCAAAACAACCACTCTGAAAGAATAGAGAAATTCCAAGCGCTTTCGTGACTACTCACATTATCAAGGAACTTGATAATGTGAGTAGTCACGAAAGCGCTTGGAATTTCTCTATTCTTTCAGAGTGGTTGTTTTGCATATTCTGAAATCACCTGTTTACTGTGATCTTACTGCATATATATATATATATATATATATATATATATATATATATATATATATATATATATATATATATATATATATATATATATATATATATATATATAACAACACTTGCTGTTTTGGCTTGCCTCATAGCGGGCGAAAACTCGTGACGCCTTAATCCAGTGGATCAGCAGTTGATGTACTTAGTTGTGAATTTCTACTTCGACACAATCAGTTGTTTTCAGCTAAGTCTGCATTTCTAGATATGCTAAACTAAATGAACTCATCTAGTTATAGCTTTCTAGATGTATACTAGTTGTGCTCAAATAGTTACACAGTTCTTTACACTTAGTTGTGCACAGTTTGCTTCACCTAGTTATCCTCTTCTAGATGTACACTAGTTGTGCTCATCTAGCTACACACGGCTAGTTGTGCTCATCTAACTACACACGGCTAGTTGTGCTCACCTAGCTACACACGGGTAGTTGTGCTCATCTAACTACACACGGTTAGTTGTGCTCATCTAACTACACACGGCTAGTTGTGCTCACCTAGCTACACACGGGTAGTTGTGCTCATCTAACTACACACGGCTAGTTGTGCTCATCTAGCTACACACGGCTAGTTGTGCTCACCTAGCTACACACGGCTAGTTGTGCTCACCTAGCTACACACGGGTAGTTGTGCTCATCTAACTACACACGGCTAGTTGTGCTCATCTAACTACACACGGCTAGTTGTGCTCATCTAACTACACACGGCTAGTTGTGCTCATCTAACTACACACGGCTAGTTGTGCTCACCTAGCTACACACGGGTAGTTGTGCTCATCTAACTACACACGGCTAGTTGTGCTCATCTAGCTACACACGGCTAGTTGTGCTCACCTAGCTACACACGGCTAGTTGTGCTCATCTAGCTACACACGGGTAGTTGTGCTCATCTAACTACACACGGCTAGTTGTGCTCATCTAGCTACACACGGCTAGTTGTGCTCATCTAGCTACACACGGCTAGTTGTGCTCATCTAGCTACACACGGCTAGTTGTGCTCACCTAGCTACACACGGCTAGTTGTGCTCATCTAGCTATACAGGGTTAGTTGTGCTCATCTAGCTACACAGGGTTAGTTGTGCTCATCTAGCTTCACACGGCTAGTTGTGCTCATCTAGCTACACAGGGCTAGTTGTGCTCATCTAACTACACACTGCTAGTTGTGCTCATCTAGCTACACACGGCTAGTTGTGCTCATCTAACTTGACACGGCTAGTTGTGCTCATCTAGCTACACACGGCTAGTTGTGCTCATCTAGCTACACACGGCTAGTTGTGCTCACCTAGCTACACACGGCTAGTTGTGCTCATCTAGCTACACACGGCTAGTTGTGCTCATCTAGCTACACACGGCTAGTTGTGCTCATCTAGCTACACACGGCTAGTTGTGCTCACCTAGCTACACACGGCTAGTTGTGCTCATCTAGCTACACAGGGTTAGTTGTGCTCATCTAGCTACACAGGGTTAGTTGTGCTCATCTAGCTTCACACGGCTAGTTGTGCTCATCTAGCTACACAGGGCTAGTTGTGCTCATCTAACTACACACTGCTAGTTGTGCTCATCTAGCTACACACGGCTAGTTGTGCTCATCTAACTTGACACGGCTAGTTGTGCTCATCTAGCTACACACGGCAAGTTGTGCTCATCTAGCTACACACGGCTAGTTGTGCTCACCTAGCTACACACGGCTAGCTGTGCTCATCTAGCTACACACGGCTAGTTGTGCTCATCTAGCTACACACGGCTAGTTGTGCTCATCTAGCTACACACGGCTAGTTGTGCTCATCTAGCGGCTCACGGCTAGTTGTGCTCATCTAGCTACACACGGCTAGTTGTGCTCATCTAGCTACAAACGGCTAGTTGTGCTCATCTAGCGGCACACGGCTAGTTGTGCTCATCTAGCTACACACGGCTAGTTGTGCTCATCTAGCGGCACACGGCTAGTTGTGCTCATCTAGCTACACACGGCTAGTTGTGCTCATCTAACTACACACGGCTAGTTGTGCTCATCTAGGTACACACGACTAGTTGTGCTCATCTAACTACACACGGCTAGTTGTGCTCATCTAGCTACACACGGCTAGTTGTGCTCATCTAGCTACACACGGCTAGTTGCGCTTATCTAACTACACACGGCTAGTTATGCTCATCTAACTATGCACGGCTAGTTGTGCTCATCTAGCTACACACGGCTAGTTGTGCTCATCTAACTACACACGGCTAGTTGTGCTCATCTAGCTACACAGGGTTAGTTGTGCTCATCTAGCTTCACACGGCTAGTTGTGCTCATCTAGCTACACACGGCTAGTTGTGCTCATCTAAATACACACTGCTAGTTGTGCTCATCTAGCTACACACGGCTAGTTGTGCTCATCTAACTTGACACGGCTAGTTGTGCTCATCTAGCTGCACTCGGCTAGTTGTGCTCATCTAGCTACACAGGGCTAGTTGTGCTCATCTAACTACACACGGCTAGTTGTGCTCATCTAGCTACACACGGCTAGTTGTGCTCATCTAGCTGCACACGGCTAGTTGTGCTCATCTAGCTACACAGGGCTAGTTGTGCTCATCTAACTACACACGGCTAGTTGTGCTCATCTAGCTACACACGGGTAGTTGTGCTCATCTAACTACACACGGCTAGTTGTGCTCATCTAACTACACACGGCTAGTTGTGCTCACCTAACTACACACGGCTAGTTGTGCTCATCTAGCTACACACGGCTAGTTGTGCTCACCTAGCTACACACGGCTAGTTGTGCTCATCTAGCTACACACGGGTAGTTGTGCTCATCTAACTACACACGGCTAGTTGTGCTCATCTAGCTACACAGGGTTAGTTGTGCTCATCTAGCTACACACGGCTAGTTGTGCTCATCTAGCTACACACGGCTAGTTGTGCTCATCTAGCTACACACGGCTAGTTGTGCTCACCTAGCTACACACGGCTAGTTGTGCTCATCTAGCTATACAGGGTTAGTTGTGCTCATCTATCTACACAGGGTTAGTTGTGCTCATCTAGCTTCACACGGCTAGTTGTGCTCATCTAGCTACACAGGGCTAGTTGTGCTCATCTAACTACACACTGCTAGTTGTGCTCATCTAGCTACACACGGCTAGTTGTGCTCATCTAACTTGACACGGCTAGTTGTGCTCATCTAGCTACACACGGCTAGTTGTGCTCATCTAGCTACACACGGCTAGTTGTGCTCACCTAGCTACACACGGCTAGTTGTGCTCATCTAGCTACACACGGCTAGTTGTGCTCACCTAGCTACACACGGCTAGTTGTGCTCATCTAGCTACACAGGGTTAGTTGTGCTCATCTAGCTACACAGGGTTAGTTGTGCTCATCTAGCTTCACACGGCTAGTTGTGCTCACCTAGCTACACACGGCTAGTTGTGCTCATCTAGGTACACACGACTAGTTGTGCTCATCTAACTACACACGGCTAGTTGTGCTCATCTAGCTACACACGGCTAGTTGTGCTCATCTAGCTACACACGGCTAGTTGCGCTTATCTAACTACACACGGCTAGTTATGCTCATCTAACTATACACGGCTAGTTGTGCCCATCTAGCTACACACGGCTAGTTGTGCTCATCTAACTACACACGGCTAGTTGTGCTCATCTAGCTACACAGGGTTAGTTGTGCTCATCTAGCTTCACACGGCTAGTTGTGCTCATCTAGCTACACACGGCTAGTTGTGCTCATCTAAATACACACTGCTAGTTGTGCTCATCTAGCTACACACGGCTAGTTGTGCTCATCTAACTTGACACGGCTAGTTGTGCTCATCTAGCTGCACTCGGCTAGTTGTGCTCATCTAGCTACACAGGGCTAGTTGTGCTCATCTAACTACACACGGCTAGTTGTGCTCATCTAGCTACACACGGCTAGTTGTGCTCATCTAGCTGCACACGGCTAGTTGTGCTCATCTAGCTACACAGGGCTAGTTGTGCTCATCTAACTACACACGGCTAGTTGTGCTCATCTAGCTACACACGGGTAGTTGTGCTCATCTAACTACACACGGCTAGTTGTGCTCATCTAACTACACACGGCTAGTTGTGCTCATCTAACTACACACGGCTAGTTGTGCTCATCTAGCTACACACGGCTAGTTGTGCTCACCTAGCTACACACGGCTAGTTGTGCTCATCTAGCTACACACGGGTAGTTGTGCTCATCTAACTACACACGGCTAGTTGTGCTCATCTAGCTACACAGGGTTAGTTGTGCTCATCTAGCTACACACGGCTAGTTGTGCTCATCTAGCTACACACGGCTAGTTGTGCTCATCTAGCTACACACGGCTAGTTGTGCTCACCTAGCTACACACGGCTAGTTGTGCTCATCTAGCTATACAGGGTTAGTTGTGCTCATCTATCTACACAGGGTTAGTTGTGCTCATCTAGCTTCACACGGCTAGTTGTGCTCATCTAGCTACACAGGGCTAGTTGTGCTCATCTAACTACACACTGCTAGTTGTGCTCATCTAGCTACACACGGCTAGTTGTGCTCATCTAACTTGACACGGCTAGTTGTGCTCATCTAGCTACACACGGCTAGTTGTGCTCATCTAGCTACACACGGCTAGTTGTGCTCACCTAGCTACACACGGCTAGTTGTGCTCATCTAGCTACACACGGCTAGTTGTGCTCATCTAGCTACACACGGCTAGTTGTGCTCATCTAGCTACACACGGCTAGTTGTGCTCACCTAGCTACACACGGCTAGTTGTGCTCATCTAGCTACACAGGGTTAGTTGTGCTCATCTAGCTACACAGGGTTAGTTGTGCTCATCTAGCTTCACACGGCTAGTTGTGCTCATCTAGCTACACAGGGCTAGTTGTGCTCATCTAACTACACACTGCTAGTTGTGCTCATCTAGCTACACACGGCTAGTTGTGCTCATCTAACTTGACACGGCTAGTTGTGCTCATCTAGCTACACACGGCAAGTTGTGCTCATCTAGCTACACACGGCTAGTTGTGCTCACCTAGCTACACACGGCTAGCTGTGCTCATCTAGCTACACACGGCTAGTTGTGTCCATCTAGCTACACACGGCTAGTTGTGCTCATCTAGCTACACACGGCTAGTTGTGCTCATCTAGCTACACAGGGTTAGTTGTGCTCATCTAGCTACACAGGGTTAGTTGTGCTCATCTAGCGGCACACGGCTAGTTGTGCTCATCTAGCTACACAGGGCTAGTTGTGCTCATCTAACTACACACTGCTAGTTGTGCTCATCTAGCTACACACGGCTAGTTGTGCTCATCTAACTTGACACGGCTAGTTGTGCTCATCTAGCTACACACGGCAAGTTGTGCTCATCTAGCTACACAGGGCTAGTTGTGCTCACCTAGCTACACACGGCAAGCTGTGCTCATCTAGCTACACACGGCTAGTTGTGTCCATCTAGCTACACACGGCTAGTTGTGCTCATCTAGCTACACACGGCTAGTTGTGCTCATCTAGCGGCTCACGGCTAGTTGTGCTCATCTAGCTACAAACGGCTAGTTGTGCTCATCTAGCTACACACGGCTAGTTGTGTCCATCTAGCTACACACGGCTAGTTGTGCTCATCTAGCTACACACGGCTAGTTGTGCTCATCTAGCTACTCACGGCTAGTTGTGCTCATCTAGCTACACACGGCTAGTTGCGCTTATCTAACTACACACGGCTAGTTATGCTCATCTAACTATACACGGCTAGTTGTGCTCATCTAGCTACACACGGCTAGTTATGCTCATCTAACTACACACGGCTAGTTGTGCTCATCTAGCTACACAGGGTTAGTTGTGCTCATCTAGCTTCACACGGCTAGTTGTGCTCATCTAGCTACACAGGGCTAGTTGTGCTCATCTAAATACACACTGCTAGTTGTGCTCATCTAGCTACACACGGCTAGTTGTGCTCATCTAACTTGACACGGCTAGTTGTGCTCATCTAGCTGCACTCGGCTAGTTGTGCTCATCTAGCTACACAGGGCTAGTTGTGCTCATCTAACTACACACGGCTAGTTGTGCTCATCTAGCTACACACGGCTAGTTGTGCTCATCTAGCTGCACACGGCTAGTTGTGCTCATCTAGCTACACAGGGCTAGTTGTGCTCATCTAACTACACACGGCTAGTTGTGCTCATCTAGCTACACACGGCTAGTTGTGCTCATCTAACTACACACGACTAGTTGTGCTCATCTAGCTACACACGGCTAGTTGTGCTCATCTCACTACACACGGCTAGTTGTGCTCATCTAGCTACACACGACTAGTTGTGCTCATCTAGCTACACACGGCTAGTTGTGCTCATCTAGCTACACAGGGCTAGTTGTACTCATCTAACTACACACGGCTAGTTGTGCTCATCTAGCTACACAGGGCTAGTTGTGCTCATCTAGCTACACACGGCTAGTTGTGCTCATCTAGCTACACACGGCTAGTTGTGCTCATCTAACTACACACGACTAGTTGTGCTCATCTAGCTACACACGGCTAGTTGTGCTCATCTAGCTACACACGACTAGTTGTGCTCATCTAGCTACACACGGCTAGTTGTGCTCATCTAGCTACACACGGCTAGTTGTGCTCATCTAGCTACACACGGCTAGTTGTGCTCATCTAACTACACACGGCTAGTTGTGCTCATTTAGCTACACACGGCTAGTTGTGCTCATCTAACTACACACGGCTAGTTGTGCTCATCTAGCTACACACGGCTAGTTGTGCTTATCTAGCTACACACGGCTAGTTGTGCTCATCTAGCTACACAGGGCTAGTTGTGCTCATCTAACTACACACGGCTAGTTGTGCTCATCTAACTACACACGGCTAGTTGTGCTCATCTAGCTACACACGGCTAGTTGTGCTTATCTAGCTGCACACGGCTAGTTGTGCTCATCTAACTACACACGGCTAGTTGTGCTCATCTAGCTACACAGGGCTAGTTGTGCTCATCTAACTACACACGGCTAGTTGTGCTCATCTAGCTACACACGGCTAGTTGTGCTCATCTAGCTACACACGGCTAGTTGTGCTCATCTAGCTACAAACGGCTAGTTGAGCTCTTCTAGCTACACTGGGCTAGTTGTGCTCATCTAGCTACACTGGGCTAGTTGTGCTCATCTAGCTACACACGGCTAGTTGTGCTCATCTAGCTACACACGGGTAGTTGTGCTCATCTTGCTACACACGGCTAGTTGTGCTCATCTAGCTACACACGGCTAGTTGTGCTCATCTAGCTACACACGGCTAGTTGTGCTCATCTAGCTACACACGGCTAGTTGTGCTCATCTAGCTACACACGGCTAGTTGTGCTCTTCTAGCTACACACGGCTAGTTGTGCTCAGCTAGCGGCACACGGCTAGTTGTGCTCATCTAGCTGCACACGGCTGGTTGTGCTCGCCTAATTGTACACAACACACTGGCTTGTTCTGTGTAAACAATGAACACACTGGCTTGTTCTGTGTAAACAATGAACACACTGGCTTGTTCTGTGTAAACAATGAACACACTGGCTTGTTTTGTATAAACAATGAACACTCTGGCTTGTTCTATGTAAACAATGAACAGACTGGCTTGTTCAGTGTAAACAATGAACAGACTGGCTTGTTCTGTGTAAACTATGAACACACTGGCTTGTTCTGTGTAAACAATGAACACACTGGCTTGTTCTGTGTAAACAATGAACACACTGGCTTGTTCTGTATAAACAATGAACACACTGGCTTGTTCTGTGTAATCAATGAACACACTGGCTTGTTCAGTGTAAACAATGAACACACTGACTTGTTCTGTGTAAAGTATGAACACACTGGCTTGTTCAGTGTAAACAATGAACACACTGGCTTGTTCTGTGTAAACTATGAACACACTGGCTTGTTCAGTGTAAACAATGAACACACTGGCTTGTTCAGTGTAAACAATGAACACACTGGCTTGTTCAGTGTAAACAATGAACACACTGGCTTGTTCAGTGTAAACAATGGACACACTGGCTTGTTCAGTGTAAACAATGAACACACTGGCTTGTTCTGTATATACAATGAACACACTGGCTTGTTCAGTGTAAACAATGAACACACCGGATTGTTCTGTATAAACAATGAACACACTGGCTTGTTCAGTGTAAACAATGAACACGCTGACTTGTTCAGTGTAAACAATGAACACACTGGCTTGTTCAGTGTAAACAATGAACACACTGGCTTGTTCAGTGTAAACAATGAACACGCTGACTTGTTCAGTGTAAACAATGAACACACTGGCTTGTTCAGTGTAAACAATGAACACACTGGCTTGTTCAGTGTAAACAATGAACACACTGGCTTGTTCTGTATATACAATGAACACACTGGCTTGTTCAGTGTAAACAATGAACACACTGGCTTGTTCTGTATATACAATGAACACACTGGCTTGTTCAGTGTAAACAATGGACACACTGGCTTGTTCAGTGTAAACAATGGACACACTGGCTTGTTCAGTGTAAACAATGAACACACTGGCTTGTTCTGTATATACAATGAACACACTGGCTTGTTCAGTGTAAACAATGGACACACTGGCTTGTTCAGTGTAAACAATGAACACACTGGCTTGTTCAGTGTAAACAATGGACACACTGGCTTGTTCAGTGTAAACAATGAACACACTGGCTTGTTCAGTGTAAACAATGAACACACTGGCTTGTTCTGTATAAACATTCGCGTTATATCGATGCATTAAAAACGTTGCAGTTCACGATACTTGAGAAATAAGTGAAATCTTCCTCCGCATCGCATATAAAAAACAATATAATTGTTATTATTTTTACGTGCAGAGCAGAAACAGGTTTGGTTCGTCAGGGAGAAGGACAAGTGTTTCCGGACGCTGGTCTTAGATGATGACCCGCGTTTGGAGCTTCGGTCATCTGACTGAGGCCTTCCGCTGGCTTACCGGTCCACCTCTTTAAAAATTATGGTCATAGAACCATGACTTATTGTAATTCGGAAGGTGACATAGATTATTTATTAAAGATTCGCCGGTATTCTCCCGGCCCGGGCCTTTTCCAAGTGGTGGCCCGGCCTTGGCTCCCTCTTTAGGGAGTGTCTGAGACCTAAGTCTCCCATTGAAGGAGGTACAAGTACCCCCTCATCTTTGGGACCAACTGTCCCCAGGCCTAGCCACATTCCCCGCCCTCACAGGGCTCGTAGGGAGAAGCTAGGCCTCTCTGGTCTGCCATGCCCCTACCTGGAGTCTACCTGGAGGGCATTCCGGAGATCAACGCCCCCGCGGCCCTGTCCACGACCAGGCCTCTCTGTGGATCAGAGCCTGATCTACGAGGCTGTTATTGCTGGCCACACGCAATCCAACGTACGAACCACAGCCCGGCTTATCCGGCAGCCTCCCATAATGGAATGGCAGGCTTGTGAGCTGCAAGCTCTGGCTCAGGCACCTACCCTACCCTAGAAGGGCTGGGCATGGTGTCGATCGGTGACATAGATTTTTATTATTAAATATTCTCCGGTATTCTCCCGGCCCGGGACTTTTCCAAGTGGTGGCCCGGCCTTGGCTCCCTCTTTAGGGAGTGTCTGAGACCTAAGTCTCCCATGGGAGGAGGCACAAGTTCCTCCTCATCTTTGGAACCAACTGTCCCCAGGCCTAGCCACAAGCTAGGCCTCTCTGGTCTGCCATCCCCGCCCCAAAGGGACTAATGGGAATGACAGTCATGTGAGCTGCAAGCTCTGGCTCAGGCACCTACCCTACCCTAGAAGGGCAGGGCATGGTGTCGATGGTGACATAGAACTGAAACAATGTGTTTGTTCGAAATATTAAAGAATAAATTGATTATCAAATAAGTTTTATGTAAAACACAAAAGAAATCTAACAATATTTACTGACACGATCAGAAACAAAAGTCTTACTATTATAATATTAATTTATTCTACAGTGTAGAAAATAACTGAAACAGAGCGAGGGAGAAGTGTATCAGTACTTTAATAAAATTAACTAAATTTAAAAGCTGGTGGAATTGTGTATTGAAGGAGCCGCTTATGTCAACAATGGCAGCGCAGGTGGAACACTAGAACTGCATTATGGCCGCTGAATAATTAATTTGGCGATCTCTCCGTTAAGCAGCTTATTATGAGGGTCATCTGGCAGACTTATTAATGAAAAGGTAGCGAGAGAGAGAGAGAGAGAGAGAGAGAGAGAGAGAGAGAGAGAGAGAGAGAGAGAGAGAGAGAGAAAGAAACTAATGTCACACCTGTTAGTCACAAAATTCTCGCTGCAGATTGTTATTATTATCGAAAAGAAGCGCTAAACCACAAGGGTCACGGCAGATAGTTTTTTTTTTTTACTGTGTTGCGACCTCGGAGAAAGGGAACCATAATTATTGTGTATATTGCTTTTTCATCTAATAATTGCTGATTTTTTCCTTAATAGATAAAGCGAAAATTTCATGAAATAGCTTATGTATGTAGGCAGGATGTGGCAGCTACATTATTCACTATGGTCGATAAAGGATAGTTCTGATTGGCTGCCAATGCTGCCAAATACCTGCCTGCTTATTTCGCCATTGATGCCAGGGGTAAGCTGGTGCCAGTGTCCAGTCATTGGATCTGCCGCTCTGCTTCTCTTTCTCGCTGAGTCTGGAGGAAATACCTGCATCTCTTCTCTGTCTGGGGGACTGGTGTTCTCCTTAGCTCGTGTTATTTACACTGCTTTTGTAGAGCATGTCTCCGTTGGTGAGCTCGGACATATAACTCTGTGCAACTCTGTTCACAGAGCATTATTTAGACTTAGTGATATTTAAGGTTTTCAGATGTTGTGTACCATGAGGCACTTTATATCTCTGGTCCTGAGTTCAACTCTCGACGTACATTGTTTTGGCATCTATGCACTGTCACAGATGGGAATTTGGAATTGCTCAACTCAGTTTCATTAAGGGAGGTTTCTTGTTTTTTTTTATGGAGGATCTGCCGAAGGTCCACAGTTAAGGTCGCCATGTTCTTGATTCCTTGTCTGACGCTATGCTGTTCACTGCTGCTTAGAGCATTACTCCTGTTTAGCTATTGGGTTGTCATATTGTTCAAGTAAGTTGTTTGATTTCCTCGATGGTCCAGAAGTTACCTCATTTAAGGACTTCCTGTTGTCAGTCACATTCCATGTTGAATCAATCTGAACACATACTGAGCACTCACAAACACATACACTTACACGCCTATATTTCTCTTGTACTTATGAGTATGTAAGGTTATTACAGTGTTCTGTATTTTATCTGAAGTGCTTATAGTACCATATATATGTTAAGCACAATAGGTATATGTAAGTAAATATGATATACTCCAAGATATAACGAGTATGAAATACTCGTTAATTATTCAAATTACATTAGCTGTATTACCACCTTTGTTATTAAAGATCTCCAATTTTATTAGTTTGGCTTGTACTCATTTGCAATCCAATTAGTGCTGTTGAGAAGCTACATAATTTATGGGATACCTGGACTAGAATCTACCTTGACAAACTTACAAAGCCAGAATCAGGCTAGATGCTAGAGGGAGTTCAAAAAGTTGACTTTATATTGTATGGAGATATTATATATTTTTTACTATTAACACACTGACCGTTTCCCACCAAGGCAGGGTGGCCCGAAAAAGAAAAACTCTCATCATTCACTCCATCACTGTCTTGCCAGAGGCGTGCTTTACACTACAGTTATAAAACTGTAACATTAACACCCCTCCTTCAGAATGCAGACACTGTACTTACCATCTCCAAGAATCAAGTCCAGCCTGCTGGTTTCCCTGAATCCCTTTATAAATGCTACCTTGCTTTCACTCCAACAGCACGTCAAGTCCTAAAAGCCATTTGTCTCCATTCGCTCCTAACATGCTCACGGAAGCTTGCTGGAAGTCCAAGCTCCTCGCACACAAAACCTCCTTTGCCCCCTCCCTCCAACCTTACCTAGGCCAATCCCTACTGCGCCTTCCCTCCAATGTAGATTTATACGCTCTGGAAGTCATTCTATTTAGTTCCACTCTCTCCGCATGTCCAAACTACCTCAATAACCCCTCCTCAGTCCTCTGGATAATAGTTTTGGTAATTCCGCACCTCCTAATTTCCAAACTACGGCTTCTCTGCATTATATTCACACCACACATTGCCCTCAGACACGACATCTCCACTGCCTCCAGCCTTCTCCTTGTTGCATCATTCAACACTCATGCTTCACACCCATACAAGAGCGTTGCTATAACTATACTCTTGATATATATTCACTTAATAGATGTCGCATTTTGTAACAGACAACGTCTCAATATGGTTTCAGAAAAAACCATTCTGTTGCTGATTATCTGTTAATCTTTTCACTATGTGGCACCAGTCGCTGGATGAATCAAAGATTAGCTGTGTAGTAGCACTGGACATTGTTGGTGCTATCGGTCGAGTATGGCACCAGGGATTCTTGACAAACCTGCAAACACTTGAAGCTTTTGACTAAACGTTCGAGTTTCTTCATTACTCTTTAGTGATTACATTCAAGTTAAATCTCTAAGAGTAGTTCTCAACGAGACATTGAATTAAACAATCAATCGGCGTCAGTGTTCCACAGGGAAGTGTGCCTGATTCATTGTTATGAATGAATCACACACACATTATCAAAACCAAGCGCTAAACCCACCAGGGTCATACAGCGCTATGAATCAAACAGATGGTTGTTCTGTACAGACGACTGTCCTCTGGCAATCACTTATCCAAGAGAGGAAATACCAGTTACTCTCAGGTACATCAATCACCAGCTCACATAAGAACATAAGAAAGGAGGAACACTGCAGCAGGCCTGTTGACCCATACTAGGCAGGTTCTTAACAATTCTTCCCACTAACAAAATATTTGCCCAACCCAATTTACAATGCTATCCAAGAAATACGTTTTGATGATTCTATTTACTCATTACGCAAGTCTCACTCAAATCCAACCCCTCTCATTCATGCATCTATCCAACCTAAATTTGAAACTACTCAACGTATTAGCTTCAATATTATTATAATCAAAAAGAAGCGCAAAGCCACAAGGACTATATAGCGCTGCAGGGTAGGGAAGGAAGTGTGGGTATAGGGCGGTAGAAGGGGGGAGGGATGATCAGTAGGTTACAGAAAACAGCGGGGCAGGGGATAGTGCGGGGGTAGAGGGCAGCAAGAGATTGAGGTAGAAAGGGCTGAAGGTATCATCAGAGTTTGTGAAGTAAGTCAGTTGTTGTCAAAAAGTCAATGAGAGAGTCCGGATGAAAGGTGGGTAAATCAGCGAGAATGGAAGGTAAAGAGAGAGCAGCAGAGAGAAGACGACGTTGGAGGTATATTCTGCGTGCTCGTTGATAAAGTGGGCAGTCTAATAGAATGTGGCTAACCGATAATGGAACCTGACAATTCTCACAGAGAGGAGCAGGGCGCCTCTCCATGAGATAACGATGAATAAGACGAGTATGGCCAATGCGAAGACGGGAGAGAGTAGTCTCCCAACCTCGACACTGGTGACAAGAAGATGGCCAGTAACCTATACTCGGTTTAATAGATTGAAGTTTGTTACCGAGCAGAGTAGACCAACGTTGTTGCCAACGGGTGTGAAGGTGGGTAGCTATTGCAGCAAAATAGTCCATAAATGGAACACCTCTATATGAAACTGGTAGGTCATATACTGCTGACCGCGCAGCAGTTCTGCCTGTTCATTGCCCTGTACGTCAACATGACCAGGGACCCAACAAAAAACAATATCTTTATGCTTGGAAGAGATGCGGCGTAGCCAAAGTTGGATATGGAGGACTAAGGGGTGAGGTGTATCAAATTTCTGTATAGCCTGTAAAGCACTAAGGGAGTCTGAGACAACCACAAATGATGACATAGGCATAGATGCAATACGGATAAGTGCTGCAAGAATGGCATACAATTCAGCAGTAAAGATACTAGCCGAAGATAGTAAATGTCCTCGTATGACGCTGTCCGGAAACATTGCTGCGAATCCTACGCTGTCAGAAGACTTAGAGCCATCTGTGTACACTGCAATGGCATGAGAATGAGAGTGGAAGTGGTCAAGAAAAAGAGAGCGGGAAGCTACCGTAGACAGTTGGGCTTTCAAGCAAGGGAGTGAGAAAGAACAGACTCGAACAGCTGGAACTTCCCAGGGGGGTAGGGAAAAGTGAGATGCTACATGAACATAGAGAGGTGGTAATTGAAGAGAAGACAAGAGCGAATGTAGGCGAAGGGCGAAGGGACGGAGCAAACAGGGGCGGCGAACACATAAAGAATGTCTACTAACATCAGTGACCATTCTATAAATGGAAGGATTGCGGAGATCATGAGAGCGTACATAGTAGCGAAGGCAATGGGCATCACGTCGATTGGATAAGGATGGAACGTTCGCTTCTGCATAGAGGCTCTCAACAGTGGAAGAGCGAAAAGCACCAAGGCATAAACGTAATCCTTGGTGATGAATGGGGTTAAGGCTAGAGAGAGTAGCAGGAGAGGCCGCTGAATAGATCTGGTCACCATAATCAAGTTTCGATAAAATGAGGGAGGAATGTAGGCGAAGGAAAGTTCGACGATCAGCTCCCCATGAAAGATGAGCAAGGGTTTTAAGAAGATTCAGCCGGCTGTGACAAGTTACCTTCAGAGAGGTAATGTGAGGTTTCCAGGATAACCTACGGTCAAAGAGGCCCAGAAACCTGACTGTATCACGTTAAGGGATACGTGAGCCATAGAGGTACAAAGGATGATCGGAGATGACAGAGCATCTAGTGAAAGTAATTTGTTGAGTTTTGATACTGGAAAATTTAAACCCATGTGTGGTGGCCCAATTGGAAACACGGTCGACCGCATGTTGGAGAGAAACTGTAATGAGGTGACAGTCAGTGCCTGCACATGCAATAGCAAAGTTATCAACATGGAGTGATGACCAAATATTGGATGGAAGACTAGAGGCCAAATCATTTATAGCAAGGAGAAAAAGTGTTGTGCTCAGAACACATCCCTGGGGGACACCTTCAGCTTGGATAAAGTCCGGGGAGAGCACATTATTAACCAGAACACGGAAATGTCTGTCGGTTAAAAATTTCTTAAGGAAGGATGGTAGATTGCCTCGAAGGCCTAAGGAGTGGGCTTGGCCCAAAATATTATACCTCCAAGTTGTGTCACATGCCTTCTCAAGGTCAAAAAATATGGCAATAACTGAGTGGTTATTTGCAAAGGCATTACGAACATACGTATCCAAGCGTAGTAAGGGGTCTATGGTAGAACGTCCCTTACGAAAGCCATATTGACGAGTGGAGAGACTGTTGTGTGTCTCTAAATACCACACTAAACATCTATTTACCAGGCGTTCCGTCACTTTGCAAACTGCACTGGTAAGAGCAATGGGACGATAGTGGGAGGCTTCATGTCCCGTAGTGCCTGGTTTGCGGAAAGGGAGAACAATGGCAGATTTCCACAGCTGTGGAAGAACTCCTTGTGACCTAATAAGATTGAAAAGGCGTAATAAGACTGCAAGGGCTTACTGATGTAAATGTTGTAGCATACGAATATGAATGTCGTCGGGCCCTGCTGCCGATGATCGGCAAGCTGAGAGTGTTGCCTCCAGTTCTTGAAGTGTAAAAGCACATTATATTGTTCTTCTCTGAGAGAAGAAAAGTCCAAGGGTGCTAACTCTCTGGCAGACTTTGAGGAAAGAAACGAGGGGCATAGATGGAGCCCCTGAGAAATACGTACCAGCTGATTGCCATTTTCATTGGCAACATCAAGTGGGTTTGCTATATCAACACTGCCAACCTGCAGAACAGGAGCCGGGTCAGGAGAATATTTACCACTCAGTTTTCGTACTTTTTTCCAGACTGCACTCATAGAGGAAGCAGAGATGATGGTGGAGACATAATCTCGCCAGGAAGTGCATTTAGCGTCACGGATGACACGGCGAGCGATCGCACGCTTCTGCTTAAAATCAAGAAGTCTCTCCGTGGTTCTATTGTACCGGTACCTGCCCCACGCAGTGCGTTTCAAACGTACTGCACGAGCACAAGCAGGAGACCACCAAGACACGCATTTCTGAGAATGCCTGCCCGAAGTTTGGGTATAGAATGAGAAGCTGCGGTTAAAACGGAGGACGAGAAGAGGTGTAAAAGCTCATTAATGGAGGACGAAGAAGGAACCTCACTAAAAACAGTTAGTTGTGAGTAAAGGTTCCAATTTGCCTGATCAAATTGCCAGCGTGGGATACGAAGAGGTGGTGAATATGAAGGGGAAGTAAGAATGATTGGGAAATGATTGCTGTCATGTAAATCCAGGAGAACAGACCAGGTGAAGTCTAATGCAGCGGAGGAAGAGCAGACTGAGAGATAGATGCAAGATAGAGTGTGAGTCCGAGGATCAAAATGGGTGTAAGCACCTGTATTTAATACAGAAGCTGTGGCGGTAATGACGAAACAAGAAAGGCAATATCTGGGATAGATAATGCCCGAGAAGGAGACAGATATAAAGAACAGAGCGTATACCACCTATGCAAGTGGATACGGGCTGCTGTGTAATGCAGCGAAGTACGAACAATTAGCTGATGGTACGGAATATCAGTGCGTAGAAGGGCGGCACTTTCATTAAAGGTCCCATCAGGAAAAGGATCTGAAGAATACAATAAATTATAGCCTGAGATGGGATAGATAACAGCAGAGTGTAATTTTGGTTCCTGTAAGAAAACACCAACAGGGGAAAACTGGGAGAGTAACATCTGAAGCTCACCCCGATTACCCCTGAGGCCATGTATATTCCACTGTAAATAGGTCATGGTTGGCAACGATAAAGATGTTGTTAGGTAAGACATATGCAACAGTTAGGTATCTTTATTTCGAAACGTTTCGCCTACACAGTAGGCTTCTTCAGTCGAGTACAGAAAAGTTGTTAGAAGCAGAAGAATCTTGAAGATGATGTAATCAGTCCATCACCCTTGAAGTTTTGAGGTGGTCAGTCCCTCAGTCTGGAGAAGAGCATTGTTCCATAGTCTAAAACAATATGGAGTTGAAGTGACAGGATTGAGCCTTATATACCGCCACGAGGTGAGATGTAGGCCACTAGTAGAGGTAAGAATGAAGTCGTTGTGAGGTCAGGTCCCTCTCAAAACCAGCTATTCTCACTAGTAGAAGTAGTCCAAGTTGATTTCAGGTCTGTACCAAGATACCCTTGTGTTGCAGTGTCTGACAGAGTGAACATTAAAATGGTACAAAATACCGACAGGTTGTTAGGTAAGACACATATGCAACAGTTAGGTATCTTTATTTCGAAACGTTTCGCCTACACAGGTCAGAGGGACCTGACCTCACAACGACTTCATTCTTACCTCTACTAGTGGCCTACATCTGCAATATTTCGCTGGGTGGCTAAATTGCCAGCAATTTCTACACTGTTGCAATGTAGGGATCACCTTTCGAACTTGTAACCGATGTTCTGCTACATAAACTGAGGATGGGAGTTCACGGCTGTCAAAAGTTAAACGAGCCACATTGCTAGGGTATCCTCTCTGCCCGCGGGCAGGAAGAACATGAGTGTCTACCTCGAGGATTGGGAGATCTTGGAGTTCCAGCTGTTCAAGAATGTCATTGCCACATGTCTGGAAATTTTGTTGAACTATGGTATGGGGCAGAATGACGGTACCACTACAAGAATTGAGGGAATGATGTTTTTCAATAGTGATAGGAACAGTATCGATATGGGAAAGAAGAGAAAGATCATGAGCTTGGGTAGAATTCTGTACAGTGATGATGCACGTACCACTCTTAAGATCATGAAAAGAAATATCTTTACCAACATGGCATAGGAGTGCCTTGCCAATACTATGGTCGGAAAGATAGGCAATAGAGGAAGTCGGCCATAAAGTGAAGAATTTAGTCCATTGTGCATTCTGAAACTGAGCGTGGAAAGGGAGTGCAGGATGTGTCGATCTTTTCTGAGAAGAACGAGAAGGTGGAGAAGTATCATCAGCAGGTAATTGTCGTTGGCATTTAGGCGTGGGACCAGAGTTGGTCCGACTTGGAATGGGCCGGCGATTCGAAAATTGCCGCACTGTAGAGGGAGAGGCCGGAAGCATAGTCAAAGGAGAGCGGAGGTCACATAAATCGAAGGAGTCAGTCGAGACCTCAGTACCTGAAGCGGGTGAGGAAACAGCACCAGAAAGAGGTACAGAGGCATTAGGAGAGTCCGAAGAGTGGTCCAAAGACGAGGCGGGGTCAGAACGGGGTGCGGTATCCAGGGCTGGATTACCGCATAGGCAAACTAGGCATTTGCCTAGGGCCCCAGGCATTTGGGGGCCCTGCACATTTGGGGGCCCCACGGTCCAAGGGGTTCAGGGGCTCATCCAAGACTGCACACATGGTGCAAGTGCAAAGGGGTCCCTACCTAAAAAAGTTCAAGTGTTTGGAGAGTAAAATTGATTTTTAAAAATTAATTAAAACAAAAATAAATAATGAAATAAAATAAAATAAAAATAAATAAACCTAACCATAGATGGCAACACTCAACACGCCTTTGTTTACATCAGAACAGCTGTGTTTTCCCGCTAATGGGTGAGTATGGGAGATTCCTCTCCAATTTTCTGTAGTAATTACACGTTATCTAGACTTGTACTGTGACAAATTAACTGAAGTGTTGTTGATAGACATTGATGTGTATGGATAAATGTTTGTTTTCTCCTCTAAATGTTAAGGGAGGTACCTGATAGGGTTACTTGACCAGTAAAGACGCATGGACCAGTAAAGACGCATTTTTGGTAAAAATACTATAAAGAAAAACCTAAAAACGCAAACTGACTTCCGTTTGTAGGTTTTAAAACCACTTTGTCCTGTCTTTAAGTCTTTATCATTTCAATAACAGATCTCAATTGATTGATGTTCTACATCACTTCCGTCGCAAATGCTTAGTTTTCAAGTTGCGACGGAAGTGATGTAGAACATCAATTAATTTACTACATATTTCCCCAGAAACACATAAGCCACATCAGAAAATCGTTGGTTGGGTGAAACTGAAAATTGTCCCTGCATTCTTTAATTCTCATGTCCTTATCTATGGTGGTAGGCCATATATCATGCAAAACATAATGATTAGTTTAGTTATGAAAATGGTAATATAAATAGCATTGTGCATTGTTCTTGGACTCAGTATGATTTCTGTTTAAGTAAATTGGAGATCAAGGAGGATGAATTAGTAAAATATTCGTAGCCCAAATCACTAACCTAATCTATGGTAAAAGTTCTGTATATGACTCCTTTCTGGTAACGTTTTGAATTTTTAGATGCGCAGCCAGAGGAAAGGGGGCTACAAGGGCCATATCCCCCCAATTGACAGAAAAAAAAATTAAAAATAATTAAAAAATTAATAATAATTGATAATGAAAAAATTGTATTTGCATGATTACAGACAGTGATACATTCTCATTATGGCATCTCGTGAACGTGATGCTGGACGTTCTTATGCGAGTGGGTCACAGAAAAGAAAGAAGAAAATTCAAGAAGAAGAACAGAAAAAGAAAGATGTAGGAAGCTGCAGAAAGATCACAGACATGCTCACGAAAACAGTTTCTGATGTTACCAGTACAGTTGAATCTGCAGATACGTCAGATCATACAGGAAGCCCTCCCTCCATTATTTCTCAGCATCTTCTTTTGTGTCTCCTCTCAATGTCTCAACGGACATTTCATCCACAGGATTTGTCTTAAAAGATCCTGCCTCATGGCCAAATGTAATCCCAGATTCTCTACGTAATGCTTTCATTGCAGAAAACTTCAGTCAAACTCTGAACATTGACTTTAGGAAATCAGCAAGGATTTATGATGATGGAAGTCGTCTTTGTTTAAAGTCATCTATGTTTTATAGGAAGCTTGCAAATTCAGAAACTGTGAAAAGATCATGGATGGTATACTCTGAAAGCTCAGGAAAAGTGTACTGTTCAGCATGCAAGCTATTTTCTACCAAAGAAAATACCTTCACACAGGGGTTCAATGACTGGAAAAATTCCTAGCGTTTCGAGGAACATGAAAACAGCACCACTCACAGGAGCTGCATTTTAGCAAGTGTATTTCGTGCACAGAAAAAAGGCTTATTGGATTCTCATTTGGAAAATCAAACTGAAAAAGAGCGCACTTATTGGAGAAAAGTTCTAGAAAGAGTTGTTGCTGTTGTAAAATTCTTAGCTCTAAGAGGACTTGCTTTCCATGGAGAAAATTAGGTTTTTGGTTCGGAAAACAATGGCAATTTCCTAGGGATCATAGAACTGTTAGCACAATTCGATCCATTCTTAGCAAATCATGTGTCACGCCTTGGGAATGCAGGAAGAGGCACTGTATCTTACATGTCATCTACTATATGCAATGAATTTATTGAACTGATGACTAAGAAGGTCCTCAATAACATCATAGCAGCTGTGAAAACTGCAAAATACTTTGCAATAAGTGTAGATTCAACACCAGATATTTCACATACAGATCAATTGACATTCATTGTTCGCTTTGTCGACTCCAGTGGTAAGCCTGTAGAGCGCTTTATAAAATTCATTCCTCTTTCAGGCCATGATGGAGAAACAATGATGAATGTAGTACTAGATACTCTGCTTGAACATGATCTCTCTATTATGGATTGCCGTGGCCAGAGCTACGACAATGCAAGTAACATGTCGGGTAAATATAATGGATTGCAAGCCCGTATCAAGCAAATCAACCCACTTGCTGAATATGTGCCCTGCTCAGCACATTCTCTTAATCTTGTTGGGTCATGTGCTGCAGAGTGTTGTGTCGCTGCAGTTTCATTTTTTGGACTTTTACAAGCACTCTTTAATTTTTTCTCTGCTTCAACGCATCGGTGGAGTATACTCAAGTCAACCATTCATGGAGATGTCATCAAATCATTATCAACAACAAGGTGGTCAGCGCAGCATGATGCAACACATGCTTTGAAAGACAGCTTTGCTGAAATACGTTCTGCTTTAATCCAAATAGCAGAGGATGAAGACCAGACAGCAACTACAAGAAGCGAAGCAGCCAGCTTAGCATCAAAATTGGAAGATTTTGAATTGGCCTTACTCTGTGTGCTTTGGGACTGTATACTGGAACGGTTAAATGCCACGAACAAGACACTTCAGAAAATTGATATTGAAATGGCTACTTGTGCTAACCTCTATGCAGGCTTAGAGGAATTTGTAAGCTCACTTCGCAATGATGAAGCTTTTGAAATGTTTGAAGAGAAAGCTAAACTGCTGGTGAAAGACTACAGTTACCGGGCTGATCATCAGTGGTCAAGGAAGAGGAAACGCAATTTTGAAGAGCCAGACAATGAAATTGTGTTGCTACCAAGGCAGAAATGTAAGACAGCTACATACTTCGTCATTCTGGATTCACTGATTACAGAATTGGTGAAAAGAAAAGAAATCTACCAGAATCTCAATGACAAGTTTGGATTTCTGTTCAAAATTACTACTATGCCAGATGCAGAATTGAGAGAAGCTGCATTAAAGTTGCAACAACACCTTTCAGCAGATGTTCAGGACACATTTGTTGAAGAAATAGTTCATTTTTCTGGGTATATGAATCAGATTAAAGCTCCACCTGAAAAATGTGCGCCCTCAGCTGCTTTGAAACATTTAAGAAATGCAGGTATCTCAGAAACCTTCCCTAATGTTGACATAGTGTATCGCCTTTACCTAACACTTCCAGCTACTAACTGTGAAGGAGAACGTTCATTTTCTGTTTTGAAAAGAGTGAAAAACCAGCTCCGTTCAACAATGAGCCAAGACAAATTGTGTAACCTAGCCTTGTTGACCATTGAGCCTGATCTAACAAGAAATATTGATTTTCAGAATATAATTGATGATTTTGCCAATATGAAATCCAGAAAAAAGTTTATTTAAGAAGTGCCTGTGAATATAAACAATTCTTTACTTTCTTGAGTTTATTTGATTTGATAGTCTTATGCATGATGCAATGATAACAATAATGGTCAGTGATTTATACAGGGAATAATAGTGCTGTAGTGGTTATGCTGAATATAATAGGTACATGATGTCACTACTTTAATAGACTAATCTAGTAATACTATGCTGTCTTGAGTTTATTCTCTTTAAAATGCATGATTTAACAAGATAGTTATAATGGCTGTTGGTAAATGGTTTTGGTTGTCTTGATGTACTTTCCCTATTAAATTTAATCTAAATAGCCAGAATATATTTAATTAGACCTTAAACAGGCTCACATCGACCCCCCCCACCCCCAAGCTGGAAGGGGTCGCTTCGCTTACCCGTAACTCAAAGGGGCCCCGCCAATCTGAATAGCCTAGGGCCTGGAGACTTCTTAATCCGGCCCTGGCGGTATCAAGAAGGGGCCCGGGGGTAGCAGGTTCATGGACTAGGGCTTCCATGGTTAGGTTACTTCTTTCTTTTTGTTTTTAAGAAAAAAAGAAAGAAGAAAATAAAAATAAAAAAGAGAATAAAAAAAGGGGGGACCGGGGAGGGATAGTTCCTGGGAGGAATGAGAGGGCCAGAAATCTCCCTCTGAGCCCAAGAGGACCTCAGCACCGCAAGTAGTGCAGATGCAGCATGGAACCCATGCCTTACCCTACCCATCATGCCAGTAAACCAGCAATCTGGGATAGTAACCTCACATCTGCCGAGCTACCTCGGTGGACAAAAGAGAGGGCGGCCGGATATCCGCCACAAAGCATACCTCCTTCGGTCATCACCCCAGGAATCCGAAAGGTGGCTTCCAGAGATACACCCGTCGCCCGAAAGATACCCAAAGGCACTCCCCGGGAGACCGGAGAGGGACTGGGACATCTCCAGGCGATCCAGATTCCACGGTAAACTACACCACCACCAAGAACCTCAATGGAATGGGATGGACCCCAGTACCCTTTCTCCTACCCAGGAACTAGCATGCCTGTGGAAAAAAAAAAGAGGAAGGGTAATAGGGAGGGGTGGGGAGGAGGAGGAGGAAAAGAAGAAGGGAGGGGTTATTGGGGGTAATTAGGTTCGGTCTGAGGAAGGAGACCAACAGGTCTAATTCCTCAGACCAAGAGCCTCTTCACCACGCCAAGTAGTCCCCCCTTGAAGATGTTTAGCTTCAGTAACCCTACTAGGCAGACTGTTCCACTCATCAACAATTACATGTATATGAGCCAGGGAAACAAGGTGGGAGGTTGCATTTGTTTCTGAGAAAATACAAATGATGACGGCCTCTAGGCAGCATGATATTAATGCAGAAGTGGTAGTATCAATGAGTGGAAGTGATAGAACCTGACGATGAGATGGACATTCTAGGGGTAAAATTTGACTAGAATGTTTATGATATTTAGAGAAAATCACCCCGAGGGATAGGCTTTTATATACAATCTCTATTATGCTGATTGTCTCCCTCAAGGCCATATAGTGTACGAACTCAGATTAAGTTATAATGAACAATGTTATAATGAACAAAGATGGATGGGGGACGCAAATCGCGGTCTGTAAACTGACTGACGGGTTTCTAAGAGGAAGGAGTCGGAAAGTGCTTATTGTACTATATTTCGTCAGAGGCACCATCTGTAACCCATCTGAACTCCTTCTTTCAGTCCAGGAGCTTCAGTAGTAGATCTATTCTTGGCTCTATGCTTGGACAGGATCTATTCTTGGAGTTCATAGAGTACATAGCCTTGAGGGAAGCAAGAATGATCTACGATTAAAGCTTTTGGGCTGAAGGAATAGTTCAGTTGAGTTACAGATGGTGCCTCTAATGGAATATAGTAAAGTACTAGCTCCAATTCCATCCTCTTAGAAGCCTGGGGCGTTGGACTGGTAATTTACAGACCGCGATACGAACAAGACTGCGACTAGCCAGGGGATCGAACCTGTGTTGTTTTAGAACGCCTCATGGTGAGCGAAAATTCACGACACTAACCCGCTAGACCGTACAATCGTACAAGAATCACGCACCCAGAAGAGCTAGGTGTTTTGCCCACCATGAAACTGGCTAAAACAACACGGGTTCCATTCCCCGGCTAGTCGCAGTGCTTTTATTAAATACCACTTGTTCGTGGTTACAATACTATATATACTGCTTGTGGAGGCTAGTACACAGAACGGGGAATGAAATTAGCTCTGAGGCATCCACACCATATGTTCTTGGATCACGGTGCAACACCTAGCTCTGCTGGGTGCATGATTCTTGTAGGATTTTATGATCCAGCTGGTTAAAGCGTCGTGAATTTTTGCTCACCATGAGGTGGACTTAAACAACCCAGGGCAACATGGGTTTAGTGCAGGTTTCTCCTGCCTTTCCCAACTACTGGACCACTATGAAGGTCCTGGATGCTCTAGAAGACAAAATTCAGATGTAGTATACAAAGACTGTAAAACCCTTCGACAAGTGCGATCATGGTGTAATAGTACACAAAGTGCGTGATGAAGGAATAACAGGAAAAGTTGGTAGATGGATCTATAACTAACTAACAAATAGAACACAAAGAGTAATAACAAACAGAGTAAAGTCTGAGGCAGCTACAGTGAAAAGTTCTGTACCACAAGGCACAGTACTCGTCCCCATTCTGGTCCTCATATCTGACAAAGATGTCAGCCACAGCACTTTGTCTTCCTTTGCAGATGATACCCAAATCTGCATTACAGTGTCCTCCGTCGAAGGCATTGCAAGACTCCAAGCGGACATCAGCCAAATCTGTAAGTAGACCACAGAGAACAGTACGAAGTTCAATGAAGAAAATTTTAAATTATTCCGATATGGGAAACTTGAGAAAATTAAAACTATTTCGGCGAATAAAACAAATTCCAACCACACAATAGAGCGAGAAACTAATGTGAAAGAACTGGGAGTGATAATGTTAGAGGATCTCACTTTCAAAAACCAAAACAATGTATCTACCACATCTACTAGAAAAATGATATGATGGATAATGAGAACCTTCAAAGCTAGGGATGCTAAGCCCATGATTCTCTTCAGATCACTTGTTCTCTCTAGGCTGGAATATTGCTGTACACTAATGGCGCCTAGCAAGGCAGGTGAAACTGCTGACCTGGATAATGTACAGAGAACCTTCACGGCACACATAAGTACGATAAAAAAAAACTAAATTACTGGGAATGATTGAAGTTCGTTGACTGTATTCCCCTGAATGCAGGCTAGAAAGATTCATGATAATATACACTTGGAAAATCCTAGGGGCATTAGTACGATATTTACATATGAAAATCACTCCCTACGAAGGCAAAAGACTCCATTGAAAAGGAGGGGCGCCATGAGCACGCTAAGAGATAACAAAGTAACTGTCAGGGGCCAAAGATTGTTCAGCTGCCTCCCAGCATACATAAGGGGGATTACCAATAGACCCCAGGCTGTCTTCAAAAAGGCGCTGAACAGGCACCTGAAGTCAGCATCTGACCAGCCAGGCTGTGGTTCGTACATCGGTTTATGTGCGGCCAGCAGCATCAGCTTGGCTGATGAGGCCCTGATCCACCGCATGGCCTAGTTACAGACCCGGCCGCGGGGGCACTGACCCCCACACCCTCTCCAGGTATACTCCAGGAACACTGATTAAAGTCTACAAATCCGGTTTTCCAGGGAGACTTATTGTTAGCTCTGTAGAATCGGCGACATATGCATTGTCAAAATGGTTGACAATAATACTAACTCCATTTGTTTGGAACATTTTTGAAGAACATGTAAAAACAATGTTGATCTCATGACAAATTGCAAAATGTCGCTCACTCATTTGACCATAAACAAAAATATTAATCTCAGTCTTAAAATAATGAATCCTGTGATACTCCAATACTGAAACTATGTACAGTGCCAAAACAAAAGCATTCACATTGCTAAACTCACAAACTAGTATTTAGTCACTTAGCCATAATACCAACTTACCTCATAATTTGTAATATTTTGTATGCCCGAAATGCCTAGCCATGCTAAGCGTTCTAGTGGTACACTCTGTAATCACAATTTTACTACATGTAAACCAAACAATAACCAAATTTCTGTAAACTCAGCATTGTAATCCTTATAGAGAATAAACTTTGAATTTGAATTTGAATTTGAATGTCTAACGATTTTTACACCAGTAAGTTTTGATGTCACGGCGCTGTTCACTAGTGTTCCTCTTCCCGACTTGCTGTCTTATTTGGAAGAAGACTTAGAAGTTCTCCTTGCATTTTGATAAAAATTCCATTATTGAACTGATTAAGACGTGTGTATTTGACTGCAAGTTTGAGTTTGAGGGAAAATACTATCCTCAAAGGCAGGGAATGGCTATGGGTAATCCATTGTCTCCCCTATTGAGCAATCTGTAAATGGAATTTTTCGGTTCTAGGCTGTTGAAAGATATCCTGACTTGTAAAGCTAAATGGTTCAGATATGTGAGTGACATCTTGTGTTTTTGGCCAAATGATATTCCCCTGGATACATTATGAACAAGACTTAAGTCTATTAAATTCACCAAGGAGAAAGAAGTAGATTCTAAACTTCCATTCTTAGACGTGTTGATACACCGGGTTGATAGGAAATTTATGTTTATAGTTTATAGTGTATGGGAAGACCACCAATGTGTGCTCATACATTCACTACTGTTTCAACCATGAAACACAAGTTAAAGGAGTGTTTTCCTTACTATGTTTCTGAGAGGATACAGTGTGTGCAACCCCAAGTTCCCAGATGAAGAAATCAGGAAAAATTTGACATTGCCATAAAACTGAGATACCTTAATGAATTTGTGGAATCAGCATTGCTGGCAGCTAGGAAAAACTTATCGTAAAGCTAAGCCTTGGATAACAATGAGAATTTATCTATCCTGCTGAATGCCCATAAATTGGTTGCAATGGATGCAACATATCTGAAGTGGGACAGACTGGCAAACCTCTAGATGTTAGGATATCACAACACTGTTATTTTATATGTACTGCAAGGGAGTCGAGCGTGATTTTCGGCCACATTAGAGCTTTCACTAACCTGGCAAATTGATTGGAAGCAAGTCTTTGTCCCTTGTTACTCTTGGCTTAAATGAAATATTGTAGAATCGGCAATTATAAAGCATGATAAATGCTAATTTTACAATAACAGTGGCGAGCCGTTCAAACTTGATTAATTTTTTTGATGAGGCAATTGTACATAGCCAAAAACTGGAATACGAATGTGTTAGACTGTCTTAGTTGAAGTGCCACACCGAGGAATTAGGGCCCCTTTTTTCCTGCTTTTTCTGATGGTTACCAGTGTCTGCTTCAGAATCCTGTGGAATAGACAATCTATGGCCGTCTTCCTTGAAATCACAGAAGCCTCTCCTCTAAGCGAGTCCCTTTAAATGGACTCCTTTTCAAGATGTGTGAAAATTCCTAAGACAGTAACCAGATCTATCTATTTGGTATGTAAAGTCATTTATATCATATCTAGTGTTTGTCTCAAAAGCTTGTGAGATAAACTGTGGTTGTCTCCCTTTGTGTAACTTACAGATGTCTCCCTTTAAATGTGTCCCTTGAAATGGACCAATTTTTTAGAAGTGCAGAAACTCCTAAGATAATTGCCAGTGACATCTATATTTGGTATGTAAAGGTATTTATATCACAGCGTAGTCTGACTGAATTTTGATAATTGTCACGTCACGTTCGTTAGGTTATTACAATATCAGTGTCTGTGGGCTGGATGTTTTTATAATACTATAACATTCAATATTTCTGGCTATGGGTATTGGTATGCCTGGAGGCACTTCCTTCCACCTGCCTACAACCTCTCTACCTCACTCCAGTAAAGGCATTCCTTGTGATCATGTTTGCTTGAACCTCCTCTTTTCAGTAACATTGCAAGATGTGATGGATGCTACACAAAAGGCCTAGAACTATCATTCAACTGCCCTCGTGGTTGTTTTGCATCTTGTATCACTTGTTCAAGATAATATAATTAGTTTTAATAAGAATATTCATCCCAATTAAAATAAACCAAATTATATCTTAGATTCACTACGGTGGCCCCCGTGGCCTAGTGGTAGAATCTCTCGCTTCACACGGTGAGTGTCCAGGTTCGATTCCCGGCGAGGGTAGAAACATTGAACGTGTTCCCTTACACCGGTTGTCTATGTTCACCCATCAGTAATAATGGGTACCTGGGTGTTAGTGGGCTGGTGTGGGTCGATTCCTGGGACAAAACTGACCTAATTTGCCCGAAATGCTCTGCATAACAAGGGGCTTTCTATATAGTAGTATGTCATTGATGCCAACTAGGCCTGTATACAGTGTACATGTAGAAATATATTTATTTTATTTATTTTAGTAGGTTACGTTCACCCGATTCCTGATACAGCAGGGATATGAGTTCCCTACACCCACCTGATGAGCAGGATGAGGACTGAGTCAACACACACTCTTCTGACAAGGTGGCTCTGGGTATCGAGTCTCCAGACTCATCTCCTGACAAGGTGATTGTAAGTATTGTGGTCTTCAGACTCGTCTGATATGGTGGGTGTGGGGAGTGAGACCCCCACACCTGCCTCCTGATAAGGCGGGTTTGGGAGACATTAATTTATATACCATCAGAAGAGCTAATACAGAAAAAAAAAGTTTTTATCAGTCATTTTATATTCATAAGTTCATTCATGCCTCGTCAGCCTCTGGTTATTGTTGTTGGCTTTTGTTATTGTTCCCACAGTTGTTAATAATGCTGTGATTATTATTATAATCGTTTCACCAATAATAATAATAAATATTTTATTAAAAATAATAATAATAATAATAATAGTAATAATAATAATAACAATAATAATATTTTAATAATAATAATAATAATAATAATAATAATGTTACGTTAATTTTCAATTATATACATTGTGTGTGTAAAAGTGTATAAATAATTAGAACCTAAGAATATATCAAAATATAATAAGCATTATAATATATGACAGTTGTGAAGAACTTTGATCCAGGTAACTTAATACGAGTTAAAATCTATTTTGTGGAAAGGTCAGCAGCGCTGCATAGCCCTTGTGGCTTAGCGCTTCTTTTTGATTATAATAATAATGTGGAAAGGTCAGATTACATTAAATTATAATTTAATTGGCTCTGGAAAAATCCTTGAAGGCCGGACTTGTTCCAGACTCGTGTGGAAGTTTGTTGTCGGTTTTCATTTAGTTATAATTATGGAAATTCAAGGGGACGGGGGAGGCACTGATTGGCAGCGAATTATGCAGAGTTTTGTGGTGAGAAATATGTGTGAACCCGGAGTTAAATTCTCTTTGGAGTGAAAAATCTTTGTGAGAATTTTCTATGGTAATCTGTAAATAATGTTTAAGGTAATTTTTTTTATTGGCATTTATGGTTTCATCGCTGCAACAGGCCTACTGGCCCATTCTAGGCAGGTTCGACTCACACCCACTCATGCACTTGTCTAGCCTATTTTTAAAGCTATCCAAAATTTTCACTTTAATGCTACCCGGTAAGTTATGGAAATATAGATAAATTTTTTTTTAATTATTTTTTAAAAATATGTGTATTTATGTGACGACAGATCTACCCACAAAAGTCATGAGATGACTTGAGTGTTGGAGTGGATGGAGGTCGTCGTGACTCATAAAACTGAAAGACCACTGCAGCAGGTTCAATGGCCCACACTAAGCACGTCCTTCTCAAAATCAACCACTCCCACCCATGTATTTAAGACCATAAGAGGAATACTGCAGAGGCCTGCTGGCCAGTGTTAGGTAGGTCCTTCTCAAACCCAAACTCACTAACAAAAATATTTGTCCAGCCCATTTTTAATGCCACCCATGGATTGAACTTTAACAACTCTAATAACTCATATACAGCCCTACTCATAAGAACATAAAGGAGGAACACTGCAGTAAGCCTGTTGGGCCATACTAGACAGGTCCTTCGCAATCCATCCCACTAACAGAATACAGTCCATCCCACTAAAAACTACTCTGAGGATTGGCATACCTGGAGTTTACCTGGAGAGGGGGGTAATTAGGCTCGGTCTGAGGAAGGAGACCAAAAAGTCTAATTCCTTAGACCAAGAACCTCTTTGCCACATCAAGGAGCCCCCCCTTCCCTTGAATAGGTGTTTTGTCACCGAATTTGCTCATATCACTTGTAATTACCTCGTCAAGGTCATTAATTTATATTATGAACAACAATGAGCCTAAAACCTATCCTTGTCGAACGCCACTTGTGACTAATCCCTACTCAGATTTCACCCTATTTATGCAGACCCTCTGCGCCCTGTTGGTGAGCCATGACTCGATCCATGAAAGGGCTTTTCCCTGATACCATGAACTGCCATTTTCTTTAAGTCTTTTGTGTGGGCACTATCAAAAGCTTTACCCAAAATCAAAGTAAATAATGTATTCTTTATCATGGTCAACTGCCTCAATAGCTTTACTGAAGAAAATCAGTAAATTACTTAGGCAGGAGCGGCCCCTCGTGAATCCATGCTGAGTATCATAGAACAAATTATACTTATCAAGATGGCTTCTTATCATATCAGCTATAATTGACTAGTAATTTGCCTATAATTGACGTCGGGTTTATTGTACAGTAATTTGACGATAATAACTTGTCCCCAGGTTTAAAAATAGGAATTACATTAGTCATCTTGCACGTCTGAGACACTACACCTGTCTGAAGTGACATATTAGTTAAACCTTGGTAAGTGATCCAGACAATTTGGTCGAAAAAGACACATGAGCAAACACTAGGACACTTTTATTAGAACACGTTTCGGTCCTGTTACCTAGTGTTTGTTAACGTTTCTTTTTAGACAAAGATGTATACTTAAAAGGTTAGTTAACGTTGCACAAAGTTCCATTTTGCCCTTGTTTACCATATCCCTAGTGACTGATATTACATAATTTATTTTCTTCAGGCCTATTATAAAAATTAATTACTGGGATATTGTTTGCGTCCAGAGTTTTAAGAGAACCTAACTTTTCTCTCAACTTTGACCTATGTACCTAGAAAAAGCCTTTCGAATTTGTTTTCGAATCATTTACCACTTCAGTTTCACAGTCCTGTTGAGCTCTTCTTATTCTCTTTTTTAGCTTCCCTTTTAATGTAAATAGATTTATGAAATGGCCCTTACCTCTTTTGATACGGCTATAAATTCCTTTCGCACTAAAAGATGTTTGAGCCTATTGTTTAGTGTTTGGAAAACTGTCACATTGATAGCTCTCTTCGTTACACCAGTCCACAGATGATAGGTGTTCTCTAAGCCCATTGTAATCTGCTAAGAGAAAATTTGGGACCATTACTGAATTATCCCAACTATCATAGTTCCATTAAAGATGACGTACGGTATTTTTCTTGTAGCAGGGAAAGAGTTGACCTAGTAGTAGTAGTAATAATAATATCTTTATTTCTACAAGTACATGTACAAGGTAAACAGGCGTAGCTGACATGAATGATATATTGCTATATAGAAAGCCGCTTGTTATGCTGAGCATTTCGGGCAAATTAGGTCATTTCTGTCCCGGGATGCGACCCACACCAGTCAATTAACATTCAGGTACCCACTGTATACTGATGGGTGAAAAGGGACAGCAGGTGTCTTATGGAAACAAGTCCCTAAAGTTTTCCAGCTGTACCGGAGATTCGAACTCCGGACATCAGTATGCGAGCTGAGTGCGCTAGCGATCGAACTACGGGACTAGCGAAGGTGCGGAACCAGGAGCTTCGAATCGGCACCTGCAACAAATGAGTACAAATAGGTGAGGTGAGTACACACACAGTGGACTTAGTAGCGACTAACAAAGAAGCAGGACCAGCGGCTGTGACTCGACCTCTCCATCCACATACAGATGAGTACACAAACACAGTCATAAATTTCTGCACTGGAAGCCAAGAGGAGGTATACCGAGCTGCAGTTACTGTAAACTTTGACAAATTATATGACATGCAATTCCAATCATTCATACAATTTAGCGTCACAAACTTGGAAGGAGGTGGATAACATACTGCTATATAGAAAGCCGCTTGTTATGCTGAGCATTTCCCGCAAATTAGGTCAGTTTTGTCCCAGGATGCGACCCACACCAGTCCACTAACACCCAGGATGCGACCCACACCAGTCCACTAAAACCCAGGATGCGACCCACACCAGTCCACTAACACCCAGGATGCGACCCACACCAGTCCACTAACACCCAGGATGCGACCCACACCAGTCCACTAACACCCAGGATGCGACCCACACCAGTCCACTAACACCCAGGATGCGACCCACACCAGTCCACTAACACCCAGGTACCCATTTTACTGATGGGTGAACATAGACAACCGGTGTAAAGAAACACGCCCAATGTTTCTACCCGTACTGGGAATCGAACCCAGAAACTGAATGACTTTCATTCCCTAGGAGTTATGTAACCCAGAGGGGTTTAGCTCTTTATTCTCATTTAAATAAACCAAAAATCACTTACGTCTTAGTGGCCTCGACTGAGGCGTCAGTGATTAGTTTTCATTTATCATCACATTAATTTTTAAGTGATGGATGGGTAAGCCAGCGGAAGGCCTCGTCAGATGATCAAAAGCCCCAGTTTCGTGAGTGCTAGCGCACTCAGCTCACACACTGAGGTCCAGGGATCGATCCCCAGTAGAGGTGGAAATATTAGGACGTGTTTCCTTAAGACACCTGCTGTCCCTGTTCACCTAGCACTAAAATAGATACCTGGGTGTTAGTCGACTGGTATGGGTCGCATCCTGGGGACAAAGTTGACCTAATTTGCCCGAAATGCTCTGCATAACAAGCGGCTTTCCATATAATAGTATATAATAGTATATAATTGTATATAATAGTATATAATTGTTCTCAGTTAAGTCTGTACACCTCGTACATATACTTGTAGAAATAAAAATGATTATAACCTAATTTGATAACAGACAGTAATAACCAAGCTAACATTATCTCAAAGATAAACACTTTACGACAGACGTGAATTACGCTATATAAGGCTCCATCCTGCCACTTCATCTCCATATTGTTTCAGACTACGGAACAATGCTCTTCTCCAGACTGAGGGACTGACCACCTCAAAACTTTAAGGGTGATGGACTGATTACATCGTCTTCAAGTATCTTCTGCTTCTATCAAACTTTTCTGTACTCGACTGAAGAAGCCTACTGTGTAGGCGAAACGTTTCGAAATAAAGATACCTAACTGTTGCATATGTGTCTTACCTAACAACATATTTGTATTTGTGCTACGTTCAGGGACCCTTGACTGACACCTAAATTTATTGTTATGATCTAAAAAAAATATATGAACCCCTCTCGTGATGCTGATATAATTATATAGATAAATTGATGGATTTAGATTGATTTAACCTGATTGAATGATTAAGTACAATAATATTAATAGAAATTAGTATTTTGATAGAGTGATAGAGTCTGAGCGTAGATGATATATTAAATCACCCCGAGATTTAAGTAGGTTTAAATAACACACAGGATATATACACCCAGAGATTTCGACATTTTTTGGCCGAACATGTGTCAACATTTTCGAACTACAGACTGTCATACACACAGATTTCATAATTCATCGGAATAAATTCCGAAAATACAATTCTGGCAACCAATGATGCGAGTTTTGTAAGTAATTATTGTCAAATCTGGATCACAGAATTATCAATCACTCACTATCTATAGTTTCTAACTTTTATAAATTCCCATCATTTTGAAAAAGTACAATTATCAGGTAAATTATTGAACTAATAACACGTTGATGTTATATACATATATGAACTGGACGATATATTTCGTCACGTTATTTATATTGGATTAAGTAATTATGAAGCATTAACTCAGTGCGATGACGCCTGACGACAGGGAATGATAATTATCAAGAGAGGTGGTATTTGTAAGAGAGGAAGGAAGGAAGAAAACGGAGTCAGAGGAGGGAGGGAGAAAAAGAAAAAGATCTCTTTCTCTCTCTCCCTCTTTCTTGTATATGCCTTAAATTCCTCAACAAGGTGAGTCAAGAAGTTGCAACATTTAGTAAGATGTGAAAAAGTGAGGTAAGAGGTACAAGAAAAGGCAATAATTGACATGCAAATGTACTCTGCCCCAGGCTCAGACTCGTGGAACTCCGTGTTCATCAAGAACTGCAAGAAACCCCTGTCGCTTGCCTTAAGCATTCTATGGAGAGGGAGCGTGGACACAGGAGTCATCCCCCTTCACAAACGGGACACTAAAACAATAGCAAAGAATTACAGACCGATAGCGCTAGCGTCCCATACCACAAAAATCTTTGAAAAGGTTCTAAGACGCAAGATCACCACCTACCTAGATACCCATCAGTTACACAACCCAGGCAGCTCATGCCTGTCCCAACTACTGGATTACTATGACAAGGTCTTGGATGCTCTAGAGGACAAACAAAATACAAGTGCGACCATTGTGCAATAGCGCACAAAATGCATGTTAAAGCAGTAACAGGAAAAGTTGGTAGATGGATTATAGTTTCATAACAAATAGAGTACAAAGAGTAATAGTTCAATAAACTCGCTCCCATCCTGTTAATCATCATCATATCTGACAGACAGAGATGTCAGACACAGCACCGTGTCTTCCTATGCGGATGACACCCGAATTTGCATGACAGTGTCCTCCACTGAAGACACTGCAAGACACCAGGCGGACATCAACCAAATCTTTAAATTGGCCGTAGAAAACAATATGAAGTTCAGCGAAGGGAAATTTCAATTACTCCGATATGGAAAAACTTGAGGAAATTAAAACTATATCGGGATATAAAACAAATTCCAACCACACAATAGAGCGAAAAACTAATGTGAAGGAACTGGGAGTGATAATGTCAGAGAATCACACTTTCGAAGATCATAACAATGTATCTACCTCATCTGCTAGAAAAATGATAGGACAGATAATGAGAACCTTCAAAACTAGGGATTCCAAGCCCATGATGATTCTCTTCAAATCGCTTGCTCTCTCTAGACTGGAATATTGCTGTACACTAACGGTGCCTTTCAAGGCAGGCAAAACTGCTGACCTGGAGAATGTACAGAGAACCTTCATGGCACACGTAAGTACGGTAAAACACCTAAATTATTGGGAACGGTTGAAGTTCCTTGAATTATATTCTCTGGAACGCAGGCGAGAAAGATACATGATAATATACACTTGGAAAATCCTAGAGAGATCAGTACCAAATTTGCACATCAAGATCATTCCCTATGAAAGCAATAGCCTCGGCAGGATATGCAACACACCTGCAATGAAAAGCAGGGGCACCACGAGTACACTGAGAGACAACACAGTAAGTGTCCGGGGCCCAAGACTATTCAACTGCCTCCCAGCATACATAAGGGGGATTACCAATAGACCCCTGGCTGTCTTCAAGAAGGCACTGGACAGGCACCTAAAGTCAGTACCTGACCAGTCGGGCTGTGGTTCGTACGTCGATCTGCGTGCAGCCAACAGTAACAGCCTGTTTGATCAGACCCTGATCAACAGTGAGGCCTGGTCGCAGACCGGGCAGCGGGGGCGTTGACCCACGAAACAAGGCGAGGTAGTGACACACAGTAAACAATGTGAGGTAAGAGGTAGTAACACACAGTAAGCAAAATGAGGTAAGAGGTAGTGACACACAGTAAACAAAATGAGGTAAGAGGTAGTGACACACAGTAAACAAAATGAGGTAAGAGGTAGTGACACACAGTAAGCAAAATGAGGTAAGAGGTAGTGACACACAGTAAGCAAAATGAGGTAAGAGGTAGTAACACACAGTAAGCAAAATGAGGTAAGAGGTAGTAACACACAGTAAGCAAAATGAGGTAAGAGGTAGTGACACACAGTAAGCAAAATGAGGTAAGAGGTAGTGACACACAGTAAGCAAAATGAGGTAAGAGGTAGTGACACACAGTAAGCAAAATGAGGTAAGAGGTAGTGACACACAGTAAACAAAATGAGGTAAGAGGTAGTGACACACAGTAAGCAAAATGAGGTAAGAGGTAGTGACACACAGTAAGCAAAATGAGGTAAGAGGTAGTGACACACAGTAAGCAAAATGAGGTAAGAGGTAGTGACACACAGTAAGCAAAATGAGGTAAGAGGTAGTGACACACAGTAAGCAAAATGAGGTAAGAGGTAGTGACACACAGTAAGCAAAATGAGGTAAGAGGTAGTGACACACAGTAAGCAAAATGAGGTAAGAGGTAGTGACACACAGTAAACAATGTGAGGTAAGAGGTAGTGACACACAGTTAGTGACACACAGTAAGCAAAATGAGGTAAGAGGTAGTAACACACAGTAAGCAAAATGAGGTAAGAGGAAGCAAAATATAGAAAGTAAACAAGCTTAGGAAAGAAGCTGCAAGCTTTTTCTTAAACTTGATACTGGACTTGCCACCACAAGAGGCATTGTTCAAGCCTTCCACTCATCTTTCTGTTTATTCGTGTATATATATATATATATATATATATATATATATATATATATATATATATATATATATATATATATATATATATATGTAAAACAACCACTGTGAAAGAATAGAGAAATTCCAAGCGCTTTCGTGACTACTCACATTATCAAGGAACAATGAAAGTAGAGCATCAAAGGAAGGTATATGAAGGGTCTAGCCCACACCTCACTATCAGATCCCACAACAAAGGAACACCTGACACGCCACTCATAAGAAAGAGAACACTGCAGAAGGCCCGCCGGCCCAACTAGACAGGTCCTTCACACAACCCACCAACAAACTATTCTACCCAAGAAATAAGAATTTAAAAAATTATTATTTGTCCAATGTATTATTAAATTCTTCCCAAATTCTATTAATTATAAATGGATCTAATTTATATAAACCAAAGGAAATATTCATATTATTGTCAAAACTCCTTTTTATGAAACAAGATTCAATTATATTCCTGTCGACCATGGACTTGCTTGATACAACTTTCTCAACTTTTTGAAAATCAATTGGATGGTTAAAATCTCTCACATGAATAAATAGAGCATTGGAATCTTGTCCAGGTCTAATGCTATATTTATGTTGTTTTAATCATAGTTTGAGATTTTTACCAGTTTGACCGTAATAAACTTTATCGCAAATTTTACAAGGGATCTTATAGACACATCCATCAGCATTTTGGGGGGAATTCTTTATCAAAAGTTTTTTTACTGTATCAAGAATTTTGAATATAACTTTAATATTAAAAGTCTTAAGAAGAGAAGGCATAGTGGAAGTAAATTGTTTGACTAATTCATCTTTGCCTTTCAGTAGAAGTTTTATTGTTTTATTGAAATTGTTGTTAACGGTTTCTAGGGGATTTTTTCTAAGTTTAGAATAGGTTTCATTATCATCTAAGAGATTACCAAGAAAAAAATGAATAATCTCTTAGATGATACTGAAACCTATTCTAAACTTAGAAAAAATCCCCTAGAAACCGTTAACAGCAATTTCAATAAAACAATAAAACTTCTACTGAAAGGCAAAGATGAATTAGTCAAACAATTTACTTCCACTAATCCATCTTTACCTTACATGTATGGACTAATAAAAACACACAAACCAGGGAATCCAGTCAGACCAATTATTAGCTCCATAGGATCAGTTTCATATAAATTATCCAAATGGCTTGTTGATATTTTGAGCCCTATTGTTGGCAAAATTTCTAACTTTTATGTTAAAAATAACATAGATTTAGTTGATAAATTAAGCTCCTTGACTGACTTAAATGATTTTAACATGGTTAGTTTTGATGTTACTTCCTTGTTTACGAAAGTTCCTGTTGATGATTTATTAAGTTTCTTATCTGAAGAACTCTCTAATTACGATTTACCATTGCCAGTTCCTACTATCATTAAACTTATTAAACTTTGCATTGTTGATGCAAAATTTGTATTTAATGATAAGTTTTACACTCAGAAGTTTGGTATGGCAATGGGAAATCCTCTTTCACCCATTCTTAGTAACCTATACATGGAATTTTTTGAAACAAGATTGCTTAACACAATCCTCCCTAATAGAGCTAAATGGTTCAGATATGTTGATGATATTTTGTGTATTATGCCCAAAAATGTAAATATACACCATTTCCTTGGCAAATTAAATAGCTTAGCCCATTCTATAAACTTTACTGTTGAGTTTGAAGAAAATAACTCATTGCCTTTTCTAGATGTTTTAATTATTAAGGGTAATAATGAATTCAAATTTAAAATTTACAGAAAACCTACAAATAACTGTTCCTATGTCCACTATTATTCTTCTCATAAAGACAGAGTTAAACTGTATGTTTTCTCATCAATATTTTGAGAGCTTTTCGAATTTGTAGTCCAGAGTTCATAGATGAGGAAATATCCAAAATTTATGAAATAGGTAATGATTTGAAATACCCAAGAAACGTAATTGATAAATCTTTTAAAGTTGCTAGAAATACTTTTTACAATTCAAAAAGGGACAACCAGCCATATTCAACAATAAAAATATGTTGGTTCTCCCTTACCATGAAAACTTGGTTGATATGCCTTCTCTTAAGACTTTTAATATTAAAGTTGTATTCAAAATTCTTGATACAGTAAAAAAAACTTTTGATAAAGAATTCCCCCCAAAATGCTGATGGATGTGTCTATAAGATTCCTTGTAAAATTTGCGATAAAGTTTATTACGGTCAAACTGGTAAAAATCTCGAACTAAGATTAAAACAACATAAATATAGCATTAGAACTGGACAAGATTCCAATGCTCTATTTATTCATGTGAGAGATTTTAACCATCCAATTGATTTTCAAAAAGTTGAGAAAGTTGTATCAAGCAAGTCCATGGTCGACAGGAATATAATTGAATCTTGTTTCATAAAAAGGAGTTTTGACAATAATATGAATATTTCCTTTGGTTTATGCAAATTAGATCCATTTATAATTAATAGAATTTGGGAAGAATTTAATAATACATTGGACAAATAATAATTTTTAAAATTCTTATTTCTTGGGTAGAATAGTTTGTTGGTGGGTTGTGTGAAGGACCTGTATAGTTGGGACGGCGGGCCTTCTGCAGTGTTCTCTTTCTTATGAGTGGCGTGTCAGGTGTTCCTTTGTTGTGGGATCTGATAGTGAGATGTGGGCTAGATCCTTCATATACCTTCCGTTGATGCTCTACTTTCATTGTTCCTTGATAAAGTGAGTAGTCACGAAAGCGCTTGGAATTTCTCTATTCTTTCACAGTGGTTGTTTTCATATTCTGAAATCACCTGTTTACTGTGATCTTATTGCATATATATCTCTATATATATATATATATATATATATATATATATATATATATATATATATTCTGCAGATAATGTTTATCTAGAAATTAAGAGGGACTCCCAAGTTTATATAGCCTTCGCTTCCTTCCATTTGCATGATGAGGGATATAATGAGAGGAAACTAAATATAAAGAACATTAGTTTTGTTTTTTAACTGTCTGAGAGACATCATCGTCACTATTTATGAATTCTCTGCGTCTCTTCATTTGAATAATCAAGGATAAAACGATGAGAGGACCCTGGTTATAATGTGTATACAGAACTTACTTCAAATACAAACTCGAAATCGGTGATAAATAATGATGTACAAGGGTGTGAGCAATGTTTACTTCTGCTCATTCCGTATTCTCTCCATCGCCACATCTCACTGCTCCTTCCTACTCTTATTTCTATCACTGAATAAATGAGAGACATGATACGTTATTTTCATTTTTTGTTTGAATATTTTTATTTTATTTTATTAACAAATCGGCCGTCTACCACCAAGGCAGGGTGGCCCGAAAAAGAAAAACTTTCATTATTCACTCCATCACTGTTTTGCCAGAGGCGTGCTTTACACTACAGTTATAAAACTGCAGCATTAACAGACATCTTTCAGAGTGTTGACACTGTACTTCCCATCTCCAGGACTCAAGTCTGGCCTGCTGGTTTCCCTGAATCCCTTCATAAATGCTACTTTGCTTACACTCCAACACCACGTCAAGTATTAAAAACCATTTGTCTCCATTCACTCCTATCAAATATGTTCACGCTTGCTTGCTGGAAGTCCAAGCCCCTCGCTCACAAAACCTCCTTTACCCCCTCCAACCTTTCCTAGGCCGACCTCTACCCCGCCTTCCCTCCACAACAGATTTATACACTCTCGAAGTCATTCTGTTTCGTTCCATTCTCTCTACATGTCCGAACCACCTCACCAACCCTTCCTCAGCGCTCTGGACAACAGTTTTGGCAATTCTGCACTTCCTCCTACCTGGAGTTTACTTGGAGAGAGTTCCGGGGGTCAACGCCCCCGCGGCCCGGTCTGTGACCAGGCCTCCTGGTGGATCAGAGCCTGATCAACCAGGCTGTTGCTGCTGGCTGCACGCAAACCAACGTACGAGCCACAGCCCGGCTGGCCAGGAACCGACTTTAGGTGCTTGTCCAGTGCCAGCTTGAAGACTGCCAGGGGTCTGTTGGCAATCCTAACTTCCAAACTACGAATTCTCTGCACTATATTCACACCACACATTGCCCTCAGACATGACATCTCCACTGCCTCCAGCCTTCTCCTCGTTGCAACATTCGCCACCCATGCTTCACACCCATATAAGAGCGTTGGTAAAACTATACTCTCATACATTCCCCTCTTTGCTTCCAAGGACAATGTTCTTTTTCTCCACAGACTCTTAAGTGCACCGCTTACCCTTTTCCCCTCATCATTTCTATGATTCACCTCATCTTTCATAGACCCATCCGCTGACACGTCCACTCCCAAATATATGAATACATTCACCTCCTCCATACTCTCTCCCTCCAATCTGATATCCACTCTTTTGTCACCTAATCTTTTTGTTATCTTCATAAACTTATTCTTTCTTATATTCACATTTAATTTTGTTCTTTTGCACACCCTACCAAACTCATCCACAAACCTATGCAACTTCTCGTCACACTCTCCCAAAAGCACAGTGTCATCCGCAAAAAGCAACTGTGACAACTCCCACTTTGAGTTTGATTCTTTATCATTTAACTCCTCACGTCTTGCCAAGACCCTCGCATTCACTTCTCTTACAACTCCATCTGTAAATATATTGAAAAACCACGGTGACATCACACATCCTTGTCTAAGGCCCAATTTTACTACATACTCTAACCTGAGCCTCACTATCCTCATAAAAACTATTCACTGCTTTCATTAACCTACCTTCTATTCCATACATACACCAGCAACATCTGCCTCATTTCCCCCCAATCCACCATGTCATACGCCTTTTCCAAATCCATAAATGCCACAAAAACCTCTTTAGCCTTATCTAAATGCTGTTCACCTATATGTTTCACTGTAAACACTTGGTCTACACACCCCCTACTTTTCCTAAAACCTCCTTGTTCATCTATCGTTCTCTCTGTCTTACTCTTAATTCTTTGAATAATATTTCTACCATACACTTTACCAGGTATACTCAACAGACTTTATGGAAAATTACATTTACCTGGATGAATTCATTACATACATACAAGTAAATGATAACAAAGATAATTATTATTTATCAAAGTTACAGAGACAAGTAGGAATTTTTAGGACACCTAGGTAGCAAAAATGTCCCCCTTCGATACCTACCATCTATCTCTCCACAAGTTGCTCAAGATCTATATTAATTGCAAATGAAATGTACATACACACCAGGAATTCTGGAAAAATTATTATAATTTTTGTGGACTGTATATTAAAATTAATAAATGATTACATATACACATTTATATAACAGAACGAGAATTTATAATCTCTGGAGATTACTCTGTATAATACTCAAAAACCTCCCTCTAACTAAATTTATGATGATAATACTGGCCAGAATTACAAACGTAATTTAGATAGCTTATCTGAGGTTCCTGGAGCTGTCCTGTAAATCGATTTAATGCTCAAATTATGCAGAAATGCACATCCAACAATTTCGGCTCCTATTTGAGAGGTGTAAGCCCAATATAACCACTAGAGCGACGAAAATTCTTATTTTCACTAACGTTTTCTTGGTTCATTCAAAAACACAATGGTGACTCTTCCCTGCTCGACCGCGCAGGCGCCGAGCTTCCCATTTTTTATGACATTTTTTATTAAATACAATATAGGCCATCAATTTACATATAAAATACTGTATTTCTGGAAAATACATACAGTATTTTCCACAGACTTATTCCCCTATAATTTTGCATTCTCTTTTGTTCCCTTTGCCTTTTTACAAAGGAACTATGCATGATCTCTGCCAATCCCTAGGTACCTTACCCTTTTCCATACATTTATTAAGTAATAGCTCAAACCACTTCAAAACTATATCCCCACCTGCTTTTAGCATTTCTATCTTTATCCCATCAATCCCAGCTGCCTTACCCTCTTTCATTCTACCTACTGCCTCACGAACTTTCCCCTCACTCACTACTGGCTCTTCCTCACTCCTACAAGATGCAATTCCTCCTTGCCCTATGCGCGAAATCACAGCTTCCTTATCTTCATCAACATTTAACAATTCCTTAAAATATTCCTTACATCTTCCTGATACCTCTAACTCTCCATTTAATAACTCTTCTCTCCTATTTTTAACTGACAAATCCATTTGTTCTTTAGGCTTCCTTAACTTGTTAATCTCACTCCAAAACTTTTTCTTATTTTCAACAAAATTTGTTGATAACAACTCACCCACTCTCTCATTTGCTCTCTTTTTACATAGCTTCACCACTCTCTTAACCACTTTTTTTTCTCTCTCCATATACTCTTCCCTCCTTGCATCACTTCTACTTTGTGAAAACCTCTCATATGCTAACTTTTTCTCCCTTACTACTCTCTTTACATCATTCCACCAATCACTCTTCTTCCCTCCCGCACCCACTTTTCTGTAACCACAAACTTCTGCTGAACACTCTAACACTACATTCTTATACCTACCCATATATCTTCGACCCCATTTCCTATACTCTCACTAGCCCATCTATCCTCCAATAGTTTATATCTTACCCTAACTGCCTCTTTTAGTTTATACACCTTAACCTCTCTCGTACCTGCTGCTTCTATTTTTCTTGTATCCAATCTACCTTTTATATTCTAGCTACAACTGAAAAGTGATCTGATATATCTTTAGCCCCTCTATAAACATGTACATCTTGAAGTCTACTCAACAGTCTTTTATCTACCAATACATAATCCAACAAACTACTGTCATTTTGCCCTACATCATATCTTGTATATTTATCTTCTTTTTCTTAAAATATGTATTACCTATAACTAAACCCCCTTTCTATACAAAGTTCAATCAAAGGGCTCCCATTAACATTTACACCTGGCTCCCCAAACTTACCTACCAAACCTCTCTAAATGTTTTTCCTACTTTAGCATTTAGGTTCACTTCCACAATTACTCTCTCAGTTGGTTCAAAGGTTCCTATACATTTGCTTAACATCTCCCAAAATCTCTCTCCTCTACACTCCTCTCTTCTCCTGGTGCATACACGCTTATTATGACCCACTTTTAGCATCCGACCCTTATTTTAATCCACATAATCCTTGAATTTACATATTTATTTTCCCTCTTCTCCTTCTATAACTGATCCTTCAACATTATGCTACCTCTTCCTTAGCTCACTCTCAGATACTCCTGACATAACCCCATTTATTTCTCCCCACCGAAACTCACCATTTTCATTTTTATTTGAATATAATTTTTAACATGAATTAAATAATTCATATTTACAAGAGCGTGAAATTTGTCCTTTGGGGTCCCATGAGCATAACCCAATTGTGTCCATATGCTCTTCAGTACATGTTACATACAGTTTTCAGGAACGTAACTACCCAACTTAGAAACCTTATCTACCAATCCTAAGGTTTTTTTTTAGCCAACCTCTGCTATATGTATATATATCATAGATCAGTGCAAATTTATTTTATTTTACTCAAAATACTTAAAATCAATGATATGTATGTTTTTTTTAGTTGTGCTCAGATTGATTTTGGCAAATTTATGGAATAAACTCTGCTAATTCGGCAGAAAATACCCTTTTTTTTTTTAAGCTTAACTCGCTGGTTTGGTTAATTTGGTCCTGTCAGGACTATAATTCGAGTTCATAGACTATATAGTTTTGAGGAGTATGAGAATCTGTACACTACTAGGGGAGATAAAACTATATACAAAATAATCAAAGAAATTGATAAAGCAGACAGGAATGACAGGAAGCATTGTGTAGGTCTCAATGTAGTCAAGAAATGGAATGACCTCAGAATCCATACATAGTTATAAGTGCGTAAAGGACAAAAAGGCACAATACCGTGACTGGAACAATACACAAATAACCCTCACATAGGAGAGAGGAGCTTATGATGACACTTTGATTCGACTTGGACCATTTACAAAGATAAGAACATAAGAACATAAGAAAGGAGGATCACTACAGCATACTGCCAGTACTAGGCAGGTCCTTTACAATCCATCCCACTAACAAAACATTTGCCCAACCAAATTTTCAATGCTACCCAAGAAATAAGCTCTGATAACTCTATCCACTCATTTGCAAGTCTCACTCAAATTCATCCCCTCCCACTCATATATTTATCCAACCTAAATTTGAAACTACCCAAAGTCCTAGCCTCAATAACCCAACTAGGTAGACTGTTCCACTCATCAACTACCCTATTTCCAAACCAATACTTTCCTATGTCCTTTCTAAATCTAAACTTATCTAATTTAAATCCATTACTGCGGGTTCTCTCTTGGAGAGATATCCTCAAGACCTTATTAATATCCTCTTTATTAATACCCATCATCCACTTATACACTTCGATCAGGTCTCCCCTCATTCTTCGTCTAACAAGTGAATATAATTTAACAGTCTTCAATCTTTCTTCATAAGGAAGATTTCTAATGCTATGTATTAATTTAGTCATTCTATGCTGAATGTTTTCTAATGAAATTATGTCCATTCTGTAATATGGAGACCATAACTGATCTGCATAATCTAGGTGAGGCCTTACTAATGATGTATAAAGCTGCAGCATAACTTCTGGACTTCTGTTGCTTACACTTCTTGATATAAATCCCAATAATCTATTTGTCTTATTACGTACGCTTAGGCACTGCTGTCTTGGTTTAAGGTTGCTGCTCACCATAACCCCGAAGTCCTTTTCGCAATTTGTATGGCTAAGTTCTACATTATTTAACTTATAAGTGCTAGGGTTATGGACAGTCCCGAGCTTCAGAACCTTGTATTTATCTACATTGAACTGCATCTGCCACTTTTCTGACCAAGAATAGAGTTTGTCTAAATCCTCCTGAAGTTCCCTAACATCTAAGTTTGAATCAATTATCCTACCTATCTTTGTGTCATCGGCGAATTTGCTCATATCATTAGTAATACCCTCATCAAGGTCATTGATATATATTATAAACAACAACGGGCCTAAGACTGTTCCCTGTGGTACGCCACTTGTTACAGATCCACACTCAGATTTAACCCCATTTATGGACGCTCTCTGCTTTCCGTCTGTGAGCCATGACTCGATCCATGAGAGCACTTTTCCCTGAATGCCATGAGCTGCCACTTTCTTTAACAGTCATTAGTGCGGAACTCTATCAAAAGCCTTACTAAAATCTTTTGATCAACAGCCTCAGTGGAAAGGTTTATTCCCAAGGGCAACAGAAACAATGGGAAGACCAGAACGAGCTCCTGGTTTACCCGACGGTGTAAGGAGGCAAAAACGAAGTGCAATAGAGAATGGAAAAAGTACAGAAGGCAGAGAACACATGAAAATAGGGAGATCAGTCGCAGAGCCAGGAACGAGTATGCACAGGTAAGGAGGGAGGCCCAGCGACAGTATGAAAATAACATAGCATCGAAAATCAAGACTGACCCGAAACTGTTGTAGAGCCACATCAGGAGGAAGACAACAGTCAAAGACCAGGTGATCAGACTGAGGACAGAAGGTGGAGAACTCACAAGAAATGATCAGGAGGTATATGAGGAGCTAAACAGGAGATTTAAGGAAGTTTTTTCAGTAAAGACAGGAAGGGCTCCTGGAAGACAGCACAGAAGGGAACATCAAGAGGGAATATACCAACAAGTGTTGGAAGACATATGAACAACTGAGGAGGAGGTGCAGAAGCTGCTAAGTGACTTTGATACCTCAAAGGCGATGGGACCGGACACCTCCCCATGGGTCCTTAGAGAAGGAGCAGAGATGCTGTGCGTGCCTCTAACCACAATCTTCAACACATCCCTTGAAACTGGGCAACTACCTGAGAAATTCAAGACAGCAAATGTAGTCCCCATATTTAAGAAAGGAAACAGAAATGAGGCACTAAACTGCAGACCTGTGTCTCTGACATGTATTGTGTGCAAAGTCATGGAGAAGATTATCAGGAGGAGAGTGGTGGAACACCTGGAACGGAACAAGATTATAAATGAAAACCAGCATGGGTTCATGGAAGGCAAATCCTGTGTCACAAACCTTCTGGAGTTTTATGGCAAGGTAACAGAAGTAAGACACGAGAGAGGGGTGGGTTGATTGCGTTTTCCTAGACTGCAGGAAGGCCTTTGACACAGTTCCCCACAAGAGATTAGTGCAGAAGCTGAAGGATCAGGCGCATATAACAGGGAGGGCACTGCAATGGATCAGGGAATACCTGACAGGGAGGCAACAACGAGTCATGGTACATGAAGAGGTATCACAGTGGGCTCCTGTGACGAGCGGGGTCCCACAGGGGTCAGTTCTAGGACCAGTGCTATTTTTGATATATGCAAACGACATGATGGAAGGAATAGACTCTGAAGTGTCCCTATTCACAGATGATGTGAAGGTGATGAGAAGAATTAAATCGGATGAGGATGAGGCAGGACTGCAAAGAGACCTGGACAGGCTGGACATGTGGTCCAGAAACTGGCTTCTCGAATTCAATCCTGCCAAATGCAAAGTCATGAAGATTGGGGAGGGGCAAAGAAGACCGCAGACAGAGTATAGGCTAGGTGGACAAAGACTACAGACCTCACTCAGGGAGAAAGACCTTGGGGTGACCATAACACCGAGCACGTCACCGGAGGCCCACATCAACCAAATAACTGCTGCAGCATACGGGTGCCTGGCAAACCTGAGAATAGCATTCCGATACCTTAATAAGGAATCGTTCAAGACACTGTACACTGTGTATGTTAGGCCCATACTGGAGTATGCAGCACCAGTCTGGAACCCACACCTGGTCAAGCACGTCAAGAAGTTAGAGAAAGTACAAAGGTTTGCAACAAGGCTAGTCCCAGAGCTCAGGGGAATGTTGTACAAGGAAAGGTTGAGGGAAATCGGACTGACGACACTGGAAGACAGAAGGGTCAGGGGAGACATGATAACGACATACAAGATACTGAGGGGAATAGACAAGGTGGACAGAGATAGGATGTTCGAGAGAGGGGACACAGAAACAAGGGGTCACAACTGGAAGCTGAAGTCTCAGACGAGTCACTGGGACGTTAGGAAGTATTTCTTCTCATAGAGTCGTCAGGAAGTGGAATAGCCTAGCAAGTGAAGTAGTGGAGGCAGGAACCATACATAGTTTTAAGAAGAGGTATGACAAAGCTCAGGAAGCAGAGAGGGAGAGGACCTAGTAGCGATCATTGAGTCTCGACCTCTGCAACCACAATTAGGTGAGTACACACACACACACACACACACACACACACACACACACACACACACACACACACACACACACACACACACACACACAAATCCTGCTCTGGAGAGCTGAATATCATTATAGAGCACTCAACGCTTAGTTAAGGGGAGTAACTGGAAAGGGACTTCAATGGTGCCACAAACATCAGAGTAGCTCACAGGCGCATAGGCCAGGACATATACATCTATACTGCAAGCTAGTTTATTCAGGCACGCACAGGTACTGTATATGGATTGCCATACATGGCAGCATTGAGTAGAGAAACTGAGGATAGCCCAAGAAGTCAGACATAGATCTGTTTTACTTCTAAAATTAAGGTAGAATCCAGCGAAGCGCACAGGCGCATATGCCAGGACAAATACACCCATACTACAAGCTAGTTAGTTCAGGCACACACAGGTACTGTGCAAGGATTGCCATACATAGCAGCACAGTGAGGGGAACCTGGGGATAGCCCAAGAGGTCAGACAGTGATCTGTTTTACTGCTAAAGTAAGGAAGAAGGCGTGGGAGACAGGACAACAAGGCACACACACACACGCACATATGAATAAGAGGGCCATAAACCCACACCCTACCCTAGAGGTTACCTCTATTTCCTCCCTCCTCCCCCCCTTCTTCCTCCCCCTACACCCTATCACTCTTCCTCTCCTTCTCTCTCTCCCCCTCTCTATCCCTCTCCCTCTCCCTCTCTCTCTCTCTCTCTCTCTCTCCCTCTCTCTCTCTCTCTCGCTCTCTCTCTCTCTTTCTCTCTCTCTCTTTCTCTCTCTCTCTCTCTCTCTCTCTCTAATCTCTCCCTGCTGCTGTCCCCCCTCCCATCTCCTATCCTTCTCTCCCTTGCCCTGCCTTCTCCCCTTCCCCTCCCTACAACACCCAGCTATCACACACACCAACTCGAGAGCTCACAGGTTTGTTCTGGATTTCCATGGGTTACCCAAGAAGGCCAAGAACCAGGGGTTTGGTGGAACCTGGGAGGGAAGATTGGGAGGCAGAGCTCAAAAAAAGGGAGAAAGTCTGGGAAGGAAACTAGAAGAGCTTGGGAAGAAAATGGAGGAGAGGATAGGTGCAGAGAGCAGGTAGTGGGAGCAACAAGCCATAGAAGCAGAAGCTAAGATACAGTGCTTAGAAGAGGAACTGAGAAACCTGAAACAGCTTAAAGAGAAAAATGATGGGACAGACATAACATCAGGAACTTCTGCATCAGGCACAGACAAGGGACCTGGAGGAAGCATAGATGCTATACTGCATACATGGGCCCTACCAAACCCACATGGGGCCAAGGCAAAGATGAGGAACACACTAGGAACAAATGAGAAGTCTGAAGACAATGAAGAGGCTTTGACATATGCAGAGACTCTGACACCTGCAGGTGCCAGAAACAACTGTGCAGGAAAGACAGTCCACTGAGCATAGGGGCTTCTGCCAGGGAAGGGCTTGAAGGAAGGAACACTCCCTTGGCAGGAACTAAAACACCTTAGAGGATGCAATGGGAGACACAGTGGGAGGAGGAAAGGGCGAGATCAGTTTTTGTCTAAGGGCTCCAGGAAGTTGAAGAGGAAAGGGCGAGATCAGGTTTTGTCTACGGAGCCCGTAGACAAAAACTGATCTCGCCTTTCCTCCTCAACTTCCTGGATCCCGTAGACAAAAACTGATCTCACCCATTCCTCCTCCCACTGTGTCTCCCATTGCATCCTCTAAGGTGTTTTAGTTCCTTCCATTGGAGTGTTCCTTGATGAAAGGAAACTGGAGGAGAAAAAAGTGATTGAAAGTATCATGAAAGCAATAGGTGAGGGCAGCATGACCCAGGTGGCAAATTTTCAGAGAAATGGGTGGTTTGCAAGGGAATGGAAACAACCTTTCATAGTAATTTTGAGGGCAGAATCAACTCAAACCATGATTCTGCAGGAGAAAGCACGACTGAGAGACATACAAGAGTACCAGAGTGTGTACCTCGATTGAAACAGAACACAAGAGGAAAGATTGATACTGAAAAACAGAGTACAAAAACGAAAGAAGGAATGAGAGGAAATGATAAAGATGAGCAGAACCCAGATGCAGGTGGAAGGGCAAATACACCCTCCAGAAACACCCGCAGAAGGACTCCAACCGCGATAACCCCGAGGCAAGTGAGCAATCTAAACTGACACTCACACACTGATCCCTCTGCCCCCACCCCCAACACCACAAACTCAACCCATACAGCCCCTAAACCCATTGCAAGCCCCCGTAGGCCCCCACCAGGGCTGCCGATCAAAATGTAACCTAATCATCTCCCAGGATCACAGTATTAGAAAAGAAGTTGAAAGCTTGGTACACAAACACTGATGGAAAAACGAATAAATATGAGGAGTGGCATGAAAGAATCAATGAGAAGTCCCCAGACATCATAGCAGTAACGAAACGAAACTCACTGAGACAATAACAAACACAATCTTCCCACCAGGATATCAGATCCCGAGGAAAGATAAAAGGAGCAAAGGGGAAGGAGGGGTTGCACTGCTCATAAAAGACTGATGGAGATTTGAGGAAATGGAAGGCATGGACAAGATTGGAGGAAGGGACTACATAGTAGGAACAATTCAGTCTGGGGAACATAAGGTAGCCATTGCAGTGATGTATAATTAAACACAGAACTGCTGGAGGCCAAGAAGAGAGCAACAGAACAATGGTCGGCACACTGGCCGAGGTGGCAAGAAGAGCTCACTCGAGCAGATATAACAATTCTCACAATGTAACAGTTCTCACAATATAACAGTTCTCACAAAGTAACAGTTCTCACAGTGTAACAGTTCTCACAAAGTAACAGTTCTCACAATGTAACACTTCTCACAAAGTAACAGTCTTCATAATGTAACAGTTCTCACAATGTAACAGTTCTCACAATAAAGCAGTTCTCACAACATAACAGTTCTCACAATATAACAGTTCTCACAATATAACAGTTCTCACAATATATCAGTTCTCACAATATAACAGTTCTCACAATATAACAGTTCTCACAATATAACAGTTCTCACAATATAACAGTTCTCACAATAAAACAGTTCTCACAATATAACAGTTCTCACAACATAACAGTTCTCACAACATAACAGTTCTCACAACATAACAGTTCTCACAACATAACAGTTCTCACAACATAACAGTTCTCACAATATAACAGTTCTCACAATATAACAGTTCTCTCAAAGTAACAGTTCTCACAATATAACAGTTCTCACAATATAACAGCTCTCACAATATAACAGTTCTCACAATATAACAGTTCTCACAATATAACAGCTCTCACAATATAACAGTTCTCACAAAGTAACAGTTCTCACAAAGTAGCAGTTCTCATAATATAACAGTTCTCACAAAGTAACAGTTCTCACAATATAACAGTTCTCACAAAGTAACAGTTCTCACAATATAACAGTTCTCACAAAGTAACAGTTCTCACAAAGTAACAGTTCTCACAATATAACAGTTCTCACAAAGTAACAGTCCTCACAATATAACAGTTCTCACAAAGTAACAGTTCTCACAAAGTAACAGTTCTCACAATATAACAGTTCTCACAAAGTAACAGTCCTCACAATATAACAGTTCTCACAATATAACAGTTCTCACAATATAACAGTTCTTACTATATAACAGTTCTCACAATATAACAGTTCTCACAATATAACAGTTCTCACAATATAACAGTTTTCACAATATAACAGTTCTCACAATATAACAGTTCTCACAATATAACAGTTCTCACAATATAACAGCTCTCACAATATAACAGTTCTCACAAAGTAACAGTTCTCACAAAGTAGCAGTTCTCACAATATAACAGTTCTCACAAAGTAACAGTTCTCACAATATAACAGTTCTCACAATATAACAGTTCTCACAATATAACAGTTCTTACAATATAACAGTTCTCACAATATAACAGTTCTCACAATATAACAGTTCTCACAATATAACAGTTCTCACAATATAACAGTTCTCACAATATAACAGTTCTCACAATATAACAGCTCTCACAATATAACAGTTCTCACAAAGTAACAGTTCTGACAAAGTAGCAGTTCTCACAATATAACAGTTCTCACAAAGTAACAATTCTCACAATATAACAGTTCTCACAATATAGCAGTTCTCACAATATAACAGTTCTCACAATATAACAGTTCTCACAATATAACAGTTCTCACAACATAACAGTTCTCACAAGATAACAGTTCTCACAACATAACAGTTTTCACAACATAACAGTTCTCACAACATAATAGTTCTCACAACATAACAGTTCTCACAACATAACAGTTCTCACAATATAACAGTTCTCACAACATAACAACTCTCACAACATAACAGTTCTCACAATATAATAGTTCTCACTACATAACAGTTCTCACAATATAACAGTTCTCACAAAGTAACAGTTCTCACAAAGTAACAGTTCTCACAAAGTAACAGTTCTCACAATATAACAGTTCTCACAATATAACAGTTCTCACAATATAACAGTTCTCACAATATAACAGTTCTCACACTATAACATTTCTCACAATATAACAGCTCTCACAATATAACAGTTCTCACAAAGTAACAGTTCTCACAAAGTAGCAGTTCTCACAATATAACAGTTCTCACAAAGTAACAGTTCTCACAATATACCAGTTCTCACAAAGCAACAGTTCTCACAATATAACAGTTCTCACAAAGTAACAGTTCTCACAAAGTAACAGTTCTCACAATATAACAGTTCTCACAAAGTAACAGTCCTCACAATACAACAGTTCTCAAAATGTAACAGTTCTCACAAAGTAACAGTTCTCACAATATAACAGTTCTCACAAAGTAACAGTCCTCACAATATAACAGTTCTCACAATATAACAGTTCTCACAATATAACAGTTCTCACAATATAACAGTTCTCACAATATAACAGTTCTCACAATATAACAGTTCTCACAATAAAACAGCTCTCACAATATAACAGTTCTCACAAAGTAACATTCTCACAAAGTAGCAGTTCTCACAATATAACAGTTCTCACAAAGTAACAGTTCTCACAATATAACAGTTCTCACAAAGTAACAGTTCTCACAATATAACAGTTCTCACAAAGTAACAGTTCTCACAAAGTAAAAGTTCTCACAATATAACAGTTCTCACAAAGTAACAGTCCTCACAATATAACAGTTCTCACAAAGTAACAGTTCTCACAAAGTAACAGTTCTCACAATATAACAGTTCCCACAAAGTAACAGTCCTCACAATATAACAGTTCTCACAATATAACAGTTCTCACAATATAACAGTTCTCACAATATAACAGTTCTCACAATATAACAGTTCTCACAATAAAACAGTTCTCACAATATAACAGTTCTCACAATATAACAGTTCTCACAATATAACAGTTCTCACAATATAACAGTTCTCACAATATAACAGTTCTCAAAATATAACAGCTCTCACAATATAACAGCTCTCACAAAGTAACAGTTCTCACAAAGTAACAGTTCTCACAATATAACAGTTCTCACAATATAACAGTTCTCACAAAGTAACAGTTCTCACAAAGTAACAGTTCTCACAATATAACAGTTCTCACAAAGTAACAGTTCTCACAATATAACAGTTCTCACAAAGTAACAGTTCTCACAATATAACAGTTCTCACAAAGTAACAGTTCTCACAATATAACAGTTCTCACAATAAAACAGTTCTCACAATATAACAGTTCTCACAACATAACAGTTCTCACAACATAACAGTTCTCACAACATAACAGTTCTCACAATATAACAGTTCTCACAATATAACAGTTCTCACAAAGTAACAGTTCTCACAATATAACAGTTCTCACAATATAACAGTTCTCACAATCTAACAGTTCTCACAATATAACAGTTCTCACAATATAACAGTTCTCAAAATATAACAGTTCTCAAAATATAACAGTTCTCACAATATAACAGTTCTCACAATATAACAGCTCTCACAATAAAACAGTTCTCCCAAAGCAACAGTTCTCACAAAGTAGCAGTTCTCACAATATAACAGTTCTCACAAATTAACAGTTCTCACAAAGTAACAGTTCTCACAATATAACAGTTCTCACAAAGTAACAGTTCTCACAAAGTAACAGTTCTAACAATATAACAGTTCTCACAAAGTAACAGTCCTCACAATATAACAGTTCTCACAATATAACAGTTCTCACAATATAACAGTTCTTACAATATAACAGTTCTCACAATATAACAGTTCTCACAATATAACAGTTCTCACAATATAACAGTTCTCACAATATAACAGTTCTCACAATATAACAGCTCTCACAATATAACAGTTCTCACAAAGTAACAGTTATCACAAAGTAGCAGTTCTCAGTTCTCACAATATAACAGTTCTCACAAAGTAACAGTTCTCACAATATAACAGTTCTCACAATATAACAGTTCTCACAATATAACAGTTCTCACAATATAACAGTTCTCACAATATAACAGTTCTCACAATATAACAGTTCTCACAATATAACAGTTCTCACAATATAACAGTTCTCACAACATAACAGTTCTCACAACATAACAGTTCTCACAACATAACAGTTCTCACAACATAACAGTTCTCACAACATAACAGTTCTCACAATATAACAGTTCTCACAACATAATAGTTCTCACAACATAACAGTTCTCACAACATAACAGTTCTCACAATATAACAGTTCTCACAACATAACAGTTCTCACAACATAACAGTTCTCACAATATAACAGTTCTCACAAAATAACAGTTCTCACAATATAACAGTTCTCACAAAGTAACAGTTCTCACAAAGTAACAGTTCTCACAAAGTAACAGTTCTCACAATATAACAGTTCTCACAATATAACAGTTCTCACAATATAACAGTTCTCACAATATAACAGTTCTCACAATATAACAGTTCTCACAATATAACAGTTCTCACAATATAACAGCTCTCACAATATAACAGTTCTCACAATATAACAGTTCTCACAATATAACAGCTCTCACAATATAACAGTTCTCACAAAGTAACAGTTCTCACAAAGTAGCAGTTCTCACAATATAACAGTTCTCACAAAGTAACAGTTCTCACAATATAACAGTTCTCACAAAGTAACAGTTCTCACAATATAACAGTTCTCACAAAGTAACAGTTCTCACAAAGTAACAGTTCTCACAATATAACAGTTCTCACAAAGTAACAGTCCTCACAATATAACAGTTCTCACAAAGTAACAGTTCTCACAAAGTAACAGTTCTCACAATATAACAGTTCTCACAAAGTAACAGTCCTCACAATATAACAGTTCTCACAATATAACAGTTCTCACAATATAACAGTTCTTACAATATAACAGTTCTCACAATATAACAGTTCTCACAATATAACAGTTCTCACAATATAACAGTTCTCACAATATAACAGTTCTCACAATATAACAGTTCTCACAATATAACAGCTCTCACAATATAACAGTTCTCACAAAGTAACAGTTCTCACAAAGTAGCAGTTCTCACAATATAACAGTTCTCACAAAGTAACAGTTCTCACAATATAACAGTTCTCACAATATAACAGTTCTCACAATATAACAGTTCTTACAATATAACAGTTCTCACAATATAACAGTTCTCACAATATAACAGTTCTCACAATATAACAGTTCTCACAATATAACAGTTCTCACAATATAACAGCTCTCACAATATAACAGTTCTCACAAAGTAACAGTTCTGACAAAGTAGCAGTTCTCACAATATAACAGTTCTCTCAAAGTAACAATTCTCACAATATAACAGTTCTCACAATATAGCAGATCTCACAATATAACAGTTCTCACAATATAACAGTTCTCACAATATAACAGTTCTCACAACATAACAGTTCTCACAACATAACAGTTCTCACAACATAACAGTTCTCACAACATAACAGTTCTCACAACATAATAGTTCTCACAACATAACAGTTCTCACAACATAACAGTTCTCACAATATAACAGTTCTCACAACATAACAACTCTCACAACATAACAGTTCTCACAATATAACAGTTCTCACAACATAACAGTTCTCACAATATAACAGTTCTCACAAAGCAACAGTTCTCACAAAGTAACAGTTCTCTCAAAGTAACAGTTCTCACAATATAACAGTTCTCACAATATAACAGTTCTCACAATATAACAGTTCTCACAATATAACATTTCTCACAATATAACAGCTCTCACAATATAACAGTTCTCACAAAGTAACAGTTCTCACAAAGTAGCAGTTCTCACAATATAACAGTTCACACAAAGTAACAGTTCTCACAATATAACAGTTCTCACAAAGCAACAGTTCTCACAATATAACAGTTCTCACAAAGTAACAGTTCTCACAAAGTAACAGTTCTCACAATATAACAGTTCTCGCAAAGTAACAGTCCTCACAATATAACAGTTCTCAAAAAGTAACAGTTCTCACAATATAACAGTTCTCACAATATAACAGTTCTCACAATATAACAGTTCTCACAATATAACAGTTCTCACAATATAACAGTTCTCACAATATAACAGTTCTCACAATAAAACAGCTCTCACAATATAACAGTTCTCACAAAGTAACAGTTCTCACAAAGTAGCAGTTCTCACAATATAACAGTTCTCACAAACAGTTCTCACAATATAACAGTTCTCACAAAGTAACAGTTCTCACAATATAACAGTTCTCACAAAGTAACAGTTCTCACAAAGTAACAGTTCTCACAATATAACAGTTCTCACAAAGTAACAGTCCTCACAATATAACAGTTCTCACAAAGTAACAGTTCTCACAAAGTAACAGTTCTCACAATATAACAGTTCCCACAAAGTAACAGTCCTCACAATATAACAGTTCTCACAATATAACAGTTCTCACAATATAACAGTTCTCACAATATAACAGTTCTCACAATATAACAGTTCTCACAATAAAACAGTTCTCACAATATTACAGTTCTCACAATATAACAGTTCTCACAATATAACAGTTCTCACAATATAACAGTTCTCACAATATAACAGTTCTCAAAATATAACAGCTCTCACAATATAACAGTTCTCACAAAGTAACAGTTCTAACAAAGTAACAGTTCTCACAATATAACAGTTCTCACAATATAACAGTTCTCACAAAGTAACAGTTCTCACAAAGTAACAGTTCTCACAATATAACAGTTCTCACAAAGTAACAGTTCTCACAATATAACAGTTCTCACAAAGTAACAGTTCTCACAATATAACAGTTCTCACAAAGTAACAGTTCTCACAATATAACAGTTCTCACAATAAAACAGTTCTCACAATATAACAGTTCTCACAACATAACAGTTCTCACAACATAACAGTTCTCACAACATAACAGTTCTCACAACATAACAGTTCTCACAATATAACAGTTCTCACAATATAACAGTTCTCACAAAGTAACAGTTCTCACAATATAACAGTTCTCACAATATAACAGTTCTCAAAATATAACAGTTCTCACAATATAACAGTTCTCACAATATAACAGATCTCACAATATAACAGCTCTCACAAAGTAACAGTTCTCACAAAGTAGCAGTTCTAACAATATAACAGTTCTCACAAATTAACAGTTCTCACAAAGTAACAGTTCTCACAAAGTAACAGTTCTCACAAAGTAACAGTTCTCACAAAGTAACAGTTCTCACAAAGTAACAGTTCTCACAATATAACAGTTCTCACAAAGTAACAGTCCTCACAATATAACAGTTCTCACAATATAACAGTACTCACAATATAACAGTTCTTACAATATAACAGTTCTCACAATATAACAGTTCTCACAATATAACAGTTCTCACAATATAACAGTTCTCACAATATAGCAGATCTCACAATATAACAGTTCTCACAATATAACAGTTCTCACAATATAACAGTTCTCACAACATAACAGTTCTCACAACATAACAGTTCTCACAACATAACAGTTCTCACAACATAACAGTTCTCACAACATAATAGTTCTCACAACATAACAGTTCTCACAATATAACAGTTCTCACAATATAACAGTTCTCACAATATAACAGCTCTCACAATATAACAGTTCTCACAAAGTAACAGTTATCACAAAGTAGCAGTTCTCACAATATAACAGTTCTCACAAAGTAACAGTTCTCACAATATAACAGTTCTCACAATATAACAGTTCTCACAATATAACAGTTCTCACAATATAACAGTTCTCACAATATAACAGTTCTCACAATATAACAGTTCTCACAATATAACAGTTCTCACAATATAACAGTTCTCACAACATAACAGTTCTCACAACAAAACAGTTCTCACAATATACCAGTTCTCACAACATAATAGTTCTCACAACATAACATTTCTCACAACATAACAGTTCTCACAATATAACAGTTCTCACAACATAACAGTTCTCACAACATAACAGTTCTCACAATATAACAGTTCTCACAACATAACAGTTCTCACAATATAACAGTTCTCACAAAGTAACAGTTCTCACAAAGTAACAGTTCTCACAAAGTAACAGTTCTCACAAAATAACAGTTCTCACAATATAAAAGTTCTCACAATATAACAGTTCTCACAATATAACAGTTCTCACAATATAACAGTTCTCACAATATAACAGTTCTCACAATATAACAGCTCTCACAATATAACAGTTCTCACAATATAACAGTTCTCACAATATAACAGCTCTCACAATATAACAGTTCTCACAAAGTAACAGTTCTCACAAAGTAGCAGTTCTCACAATATAACAGTTCTCACAAAGTAACAGTTCTCACATTATAACAGTTCTCACAAAGTAACAGTTCTCACAATATAACAGTTCTCACAAAGTAACAGTTCTCACAAAGTAACAGTTCTCACAATATAACAGTTCTCACAAAGTAACAGTCCTCACAATATAACAGTTCTCACAAAGTAACAGTTCTCACAATATAACAGTTCTCACAAAGTAACAGTCCTCACAATATAACAGTTCTCACAATATAACAGTTCTCACAATATAACAGTTCTTACAATATAACAGTTCTCACAATATAACAGTTCTCACAATATAACAGTTCACACAATATAACAGTTCTCACAATATAACAGTTCTCACAATATAACAGTTCTCACAGTATAACAGTTCTCACAATATAACAGCTCTCACAATATAACAGTTCTCACAAAGTAACAGTTCTCACAAAGTAGCAGTTCTCACAATATAACAGTTCTCACAAAGTAACAGTTCTCACAATATAACAGTTCTCACAATATAACAGTTCTCACAATATAACAGTTCTTACAATATAACAGTTCTCACAATATAACAGTTCTCACAATATAACAGTTCTCACAATATAACAGTTCTCACAATATAACAGTTCTCACAATATAACAGTTCTCACAATATAACCGCTCTCACAATATAACAGTTCTCACAAAGTAACAGTTCTCACAATATAACAGTTCTCACAAAGTAACAGTTCTCACAATATAACAGGTCTCACAAAGTAACAGTGCTCACAATATAACAGTTCTCACAATATAACAGTTCTCACAAGTTCTCACAACATAACAACCTATAACAGTTCTCACAATATAACAGTTCTCACAATATAACAGTTCTCAAAGTAACAACAATATAACAGTTCTCACAGTATAACAGTTCTCTCAATATAAAAGTTCTCACAATATAACAGTTCTCACAATATAACAGTTCTCACAATATAACAGTTCTCACAACATAATAGTTCTCACAACATAACAGTTCTCACAACATAACAGTTCTCACAATATAACAGTTCTCACAACATAACAGTTCTCACAATATAACAGTTCTCACACAGTAACAGTTCTCACAAGCTCTCACAATATAACAGTTCTCACAAAGTAACACAATATAACAGTTCTCACAACCTAACAGTTCTCACAATAGAACAGTTCTCACAATATAACAGTTCTCACAATATAACAGTTCTCACAATATAACAGTTCTCACAATATAACAATAGTAACAGTTCTCACAATATAACAGTTCTCACAATAGTAACAGTTCTCACAATATAACAGCAGTTCTCACAATATAACAGTTCTCACAATATAACAGTCCTCACAATATAACAGTTCTCACAATATAACAGTTCTCACAAAGTAACAGTTCTCACAATATAACAGTTCTCACAAAGTAACAGCAGTTCTCACAATATAACAGTTCTCACAATAGTAAAGTTCTCACAATATAACAGTTCTCACAATATAACAGTTCTCACAATATAACAGCTCTCACAATATAACAGTTCTCACAGTATAACAGTTCTCACAATATAAAAGTTCTCACAATATAACAGTTCTCACAATATAACAGTTCTCACAATATAACAGTTCTCACAATATAACAGTTCTCACAATATAACAGTTCTCACAATATAACAGTTCTCACAATATAACAGTTCTCACAATCACAAAGTAACAGTTCTCACAAAGTAACAGTTCTCACAGTATAACAGTTCTCACAATATAACAGTTCTCACAATATAACAGTTCTCACAATATAACAGTTCTCACAATATAACAGTTCTCACAATATAACCGCTCTCACAATATAACAGTTCTCACAAAGTAACAGTTCTCACAATATAACAGTTCTCACAAAGTAACAGTTCTCACAATATAACAGTTCTCACAAAGTAACAGTTCTCACAAAGTAACAGTTCTCACAATATAACAGTTCTCACAAAGTAACAGTCCTCACAATATAACAGTTCTCACAAAGTAACAGTTCTCACAAAGTAACAGTTCTCACAATATAACAGTTCTCACAAAGTAACAGTCCTCACAATATAACAGTTCTCACAATATAACAGTTCTCACAATATAACAGTTCTCACAATATAACAGTTCTCACAATATAACAGTTCTCACAATATAACAGTTCTCACAATATAACAGTTCTCACAATATAACAGCTCTCACAATATAACAGTTCTCACAAAGTAACAGTTCTCACAAAGTAACAGTTCTCACAATATAACAGTTCTCACAAAGTAACAGTCCTCACAATATAACAGTTCTCACAAAGTAACAGTTCTCACAATATAACAGTTCTCACAAAGTAACAGTTCTCACAAAGTAACAGTTCTCACAAAGTAACAGTTCTCACAATATAACAGTTCTCACAAAGTAACAGTTCTCACAAAGTAACAGTTCTCACAATATAACAGTTCTCACAATATAACAGTTCTCACAATATAACAGTTCTCACAATATAACAGTTCTCACAATATAACAGTTCTCACAATATAACAGTTCTCACAATATAACAGTTCTCACAATATAACAGATCTCACAATATAACAGATCTCACAATATAACAGATCTCACAATATAACAGTTCTCACAATATAACAGTTCTCAAAATATAACAGCTCTCACAATATAACAGTTCTCACAAAGTAACAGTTCTCACAAAGTAACAGTTCTCACAATATAACAGTTCTCACAATATAACAGTTCTCACAAAGTAACAGTTCTCACAAAGTAACAGTTCTCACAATATAACAGTTTTCACAATATAACAGTTCTCACAAAGTAACAGTTCTCACAATATAACAGTTCTCACAAAGTAACAGTTCTCACAATATAACAGTTCTCACAAAGTAACAGTTCTCACAATATAACAGTTCTCACAAAGTAACAGTTCTCACAATATAACAGTTCTCACAAAGTAACAGTTCTCACAATAACAGTCCTCACAATATAACAGTTCTCACAAAGTAACAGTTCTCACAATATAACAGTTCTCACAAAGTAACAGTTCTCACAATATAACAGTTCTCACAAAGTAACAGTCCTCACAATATAACAGTTCTCACAAAGTAACAGTTCTCACAAGTTCTCACAAAGTAACAGTTCTCACACTATAACAGTTCTCACAAAGTAACAGTTCTCACAATATAACAGTTCTCACAAAGTAACAGTTTTCACAATATAACAGTTCTCACAAAGTAACAGTTCTCACAAAGTAACAGTTCTCACAATATAACAGTTCTCACAAAGTAACAGTTCTCACAATATAACAGTTCTCACAAAGTAACAGTCCTCACAATATAACAGTTCTCACAAAGTAACAGTTCTCACAAAGTAACAGTTCTCACTAACAGTTCTCAAAGTAACAGTTCTCACAATATAACAGTTCTCACAAAGTAACAGTTCTCACAATATAACAGTTCTCACAAAGTAACAGTTCTCACAAAGTAACAGTTCTCACAATATAACAGTTCTCTCAAAGTAACAGTCCTCACAATATAACAGTTCTCACAAAGTAACAGTTCTCACAATTTCCAGTACTTAAAAATTAAGGTTCTAAATACTTTGTTGCGTCAGTCTCAATATTTTAATCACATTCTAACATATAATGAAGCAATTGTAGAGAAGTGAAGGTGCAGTAACCTTCATTATTGTCTCAGTACAATGATGCTATCTGAATCTCACTCCCACACTTGTTGAATCTTACTCGCACACTTGTTGAATCTTACTCCCACACTTGTTGAATCTTACTCCCACACTTGTTGAATCTTACTCCCACACTTGTTGAATCTTACTCCCACACTTGTTGAATCTTACTCCCACACTTGTTGAATCCTACTCCCACACTTGTTGAATCTTACTCCCACACTTGTTGAATCTTACTCGCACACTTGTTGAATCTTACTCTTGTTGAATCTTACTCCCACACTTGTTGAATCTTACTCCCACACTTGTTGAATCTTACTCCCACACTTGTTGATCCTACTCCCACACTTGTTGAATCTTACTCCCACACTTGTTGAATCTTACTCGCACACTTGTTGAATCTTACTCCACACTTGTTGAATCTTACTCCACACTTGTTGAATCCTACTCCCACACTTGTTGAATCTTACTCCCACACTTGTTGAATCTTACTCCCACACTTGTTGAATCTTACTCCCACACTTGTTGAATCTTACTCCCACACTTGTTGAATCTTACTCCCACACTTGTTGATTCTTACTCCCACACTTGTTGAATCTTACTCGCACACTTGTTGAATCTTACTCCCACACTTGTTGAATCTTACTCCCACACTTGTTGAATCTTACTCCCACACTTGTTGAATCTTACTCCCACACTTGTTGAATCTTACTCCCACACTTGTTGAATCTTACTCCCACACTTGTTGAATCTTACTCCCACACTTGTTGAATCTTACTCCCACACTTGTTGAATCTTACTCCCACACTTGTTGAATCTTACTCGCACACTTGTTGAATCTTACTCCCACACTTGTTGAATCTTACTCCCACACTTGTTGAATCTTACTCCCACACTTGTTGAATCTTACTCCCACACTTGTTGAATCTTACTCCCACACTTGTTGAATCTTACTCCCACACTTGTTGAATCTTACTCCCACACTTGTTGAATCTTACTCCCACACTTGTTGAATCTTACTCCCACACTTGTTGAATCTTACTCGCACACTTGTTGAATCTTACTCCCACACTTGTTGAATCTTACTCCCACACTTGTTGAATCTTACTCCCACACTTGTTGAATCTTACTCCCACACTTGTTGAATCTTACTCCCACACTTGTTGAATCTTACTCCCACACTTGTTGAATCTTACTCCCACACTTGTTGAATCTTACTCCCACACTGGTTGAATCTTACTCCCACACTTGTTGAATCTTACTCCCACACTTGTTGAATCTTACTCCCACACTTGTTGAATCTTACTCCCACACTTGTTGAATCTTACTCCCACACTTGTTGAATCTTACTCGCACACTTGTTGAATCTTACTCCCACACTTGTTGAATCTTACTCCCACACTTGTTGAATCTTACTCCCACACTTGTTGAATCTTACTCCCACACTTGTTGAATCTTACTCCCACACTTGTTGAATCTTACTCCCACACTTGTTGAATCTTACTCCCACACTTGTTGAATCTTACTCCCACACTTGTTGAATCTTACTCCCACACTGGTTGAATCTTACTCCCACACTGGTTGAATCTTACTCCCAAACTTGTTGAATCTTACTCCCACACTTACTCCCACACTGGTTGAATCTTACACTTGTTGAATCTTACTCCCACACTTGTTGAATCTTACTCCCACACTTGTTGAATCTTACTCCCACACTTGTTGAATCTTACTCCCACACTTGTTGAATCTTACTCCCACACTTGTTGAATCTTACTCCCACGCTTGTTGAACTCCCACACTTGTTGAATCTTACTCCCACATTTGTTGAATCCTTCTCCCACACTTGTTGAATCTTACTCCCACACTTGTTGAATCTTACTCCCACACTTGTTGAATCTTACTCCCACACTTGTTGAATCTTACTCCCACGCTTGTTGAATCTTACTCGCATACTTGTTGAATCTTACTCCCACACTTGTTGAATCTTACTCCCACACTTGTTGAATCTTACTCCCACACTTGTTGAATCTTACTCCCACACTTGTTGAATCTTACTCCCACACTGGTTGAATCTTACTCCCATACTTGTTGAATCTTACTCCCACACTTGTTGAATCTTACTCCCACACTTGTTGAATCTTACTCCCACACTTTTTGAATCCTACTCCCACACTTGTTGAATCTTACTCCCACACTTGTTGAATCTTACTCGCACACTTGTTGAATCTTACTCCCACACTTGTTGAATCTTACTCGCACACTTGTTGAATCTTACTCGCACACTTGTTGAATCTTACTCCCACACTTGTTGAATCTTACTCCCACACTTGTTGAATCTTACTCCCACACTTGTTGAATCTTACTCCCACACTTGTTGAATCTTACTCCCACACTTGTTGAATCTTACTCCCACACTTGTTGAATCTTACTCCCACACTTGTTGAATCTTACTCCCACACTGGTTGAATCTTACTCCCACACTTGTTGAATCTTACTCCCACACTTGTTGAATCTTACTCCCACACTTGTTGAATCTTACTCCCACACTTGTTGAATCTTACTCCCACACTTGTTGAATCTTACTTCCACACTTGTTGAATCTTACTCCCACACTTGTTGAATCTTACTCCCACACTTGTTGAATCTTACTCCCACACTTGCTGAATCTTACTCCCACACTTGTTGAATCTTACCCCCACACTGGTTGAATCTTACTCCCACACTTGTTGAATCTTACTCCCACACTTGTTGAATCCTACTCCCACACTTGTTGAATCTTACTCCCACACTTGTTGAATCTTACTCCCACACTTGTTGAATCTTACTCCCACACTTGTTGAATCTTACTCCCACACTTGTTGAATCTTACTCCCACACTTGTTGAATCTTACTCCCACACTTGTTGAATCTTACTCCCACACTGGTTGAGTCTTACTCCCACACTTGTTGAATCTTACTCCCACACTTGTTGAATCTTACTCCCACACTTGTTGAATCTTACTCCCACACTTGTTGAATCTTACTCGCACACTTGTTGAATCTTACTCCCACACTTGTTGAATCTTACTCCCACACTTGTTGAATCTTACTCCCACATTGGATGAATATTACTCCCACATTGGTTGAATCTTACTCCCACACTGGTTGAATCTTACTCCCACACTTGTTGAATCTTACTCCCAAATTGGATGAATCTTACTCCCACATTGGATGAATCTTACTCCCACACTGGTTGAATCTTACTCCCACACTGGTTGAATCTTACTCCCACACTTGTTGAATCTTACTTCCACACTTGTTGAATCTTACTCCCACACTGGTTGAATCTTACTCCCACACTTGTTGAATCTTACTCCCACACTTGTTGAATCTTACTCCACACTTGTTGAATCTTACTCCCACACTTGTTGAATCTTACTCCCAAATTGGATGAATCTTTCTCTGACATTGGATGAATCTTACTCCCACATTGGATGAATCTTACTCTCACATTGGATGAATATTACTCCCACATTGGATGAATCTTACTCCCACACTGGTTGAATCTTACTCCCACATTGGGTGAATCTTACTCCCACATTGGATGAATCTTACTCCCACACTGGTTGAATCTTACTCCCACACTGGTTGAATCTTACTCCCACACTGGATGAATCTTACTCCCACATTGGATGAATCTTACTCCCACACTGGTTGAATCTTACTCCCACACTGGTTGAATCTTACTCCCACACTTGTTGAATCTTACTCCCACACTTGTTGAATCTTACTCCCACACTTGTTGAATCTTACTCCCAAATTGGATGAATCTTACTCCCACATTGGGTGAATCTTACTCCCACACTTGTTGAATCTTACTCCCACATTCGATGAATCTTACTCCCACACTGGTTGAATCTTACTCCCACACTGGATGAATCTTACTCTCACATTGGATGTATCTTACTCCCACACTGGATGAATCTTATTCCCACACTGGATGAATCTCACTCTCACATTGGATGAATCTTACTCCCACATTGGATAAATCTTACTCTCACATTGGATGAATCTTACTCCCACACTGGTTGCATCTTACTCCCACACTGGTTGAATCTTACTCCCACACTGGATGAATCTTACTCTCACATTGGATGTATCTTACTCCCACACTGGATGAATCTTACTCCCACACTGGATGAATCATACTCTCACATTGGATGAATCTTACTCCCACACTGGATGAATCTTACTCTCACATTGGATGAATCTTACTCCCACACTGGATGAATCTTACTACCACATTGGATGAATCTTACTCCCACATTGGATGAATCTTACTCCCACATTGGATGAATCTTACTCCCACATTGGATAAATCTTACTCCCACATTGGATGAATCTTACTCCCACATTGGATGAATCTTACTCCCACACTGGATGAATCTTACTCCCACACTGGATGAATCTTACTCCCACATTGGATGAATCTTACTCCCACATTGGATGAATCTTACTCCCACACTGGATGAATCTTACTCCCACACTGGATGAATCTTACTCCCACACTGGATGAATCTTACTCCAACACTGGATGAATCTTACTCCCACACTGGATGAATCTTACTCCCACACTGGATGAATCTTACTCCCACATTGGATGAATCTTACTCCCACACTGGATGAATCTTACTCCCACACTGGATGAATCTTACTCCCACACTGGATGAATCTTACTCCCACACTGGATGAATCTTACTCCCACACTGGATGAATCTTACTCCCACACTGGATGAATCTTACTCCCACACTGGATGAATCTTACTCCCACACTGGATGAATCTTACTCCCACATTGGATGAATCTTACTCCCACATTGGATAAATCTTACTCCCACACTGGATAAATCTTACTCCCACACTGGATGAATCTTACTCCCACACTGGATGAATCTTACTCCCACACTGGATGAATCTTACTCCCACATAGGATGAATACTCCCAGTGCCAGTCGATTCTTATTTCCACCATAAACCTCACTGAAACACTAAATCGGTTCATCCATCAGATTTTTACTGCATCGTTCATTTGTAATGATTCCTTCCCTTGACTTTATAGTTTCTCTCAAGCACTACGACATAGACAGGATCATTATAGTGTTTTCTCTTAATGCAAGCTTTATAACAAAGATATAAGCGGCTGTGAAAGTTGCTGGGATCTATAGGCTATTTATTTTTATATTTTTTTTTAGCGATTCAGTCCTGTTTACCATTTTGCAGTGAGACAAAAAATCATACTTGGTTAACTAGTTGTTTTTACATGAAGAGCGTTAAAATTACGTAGCATACTATTATTCTCAAATTATCTCTGTAATTCCTGTAACGAATAAACAGTAGAAGAGTACTTGAGTTTATTCTTATTACGTACTACTGTAGATGTCATAATAAAAAGAATCACCAGTACTCACGAATTGCTTTTCACAGAATCAATAATCATTAAAAGCAAAGCACTAAGGTAGAACATGATCGTGGACGTCTCACCAGTGTTGACGTCAATAAATCAGCAGTATATACCATCACAATACGTAATCGTGGATTTACTTTACAGGTATTCATGGTATAGTATTACCAAACTATAATGAAGGATCATGAATATATTGGCGCAATAATAAAAACATCGACACGGTACGAACGGCCATATTCCTTTCTAGGTGATAATCTCCGTCAGGAAGAGAAACACTGGAGTATAAATGTCTCAGCGATGACAGAATTGCATCACACATTCAAACCATTCCACGGGTGGGGTTTGAACCAGCGATCAGAGAGTCGTTCGTTAATATTTTCCCATTCAGGGATTTACGATAATGAGAGCGAAGCGTGAGAACGGTGAAGGAGGGAAAGTTGATATCGTACCTACTCATTGCTGCTACGACTCCCAGATGTGTCGTCTGAGTCGTCTCTGCCACGACTCACTTCACTCGCCGGCAGTGACTGTCCTAGCGACAGTACCAGTCAAGAAATGTCCTCCTGAATCGCTTGCCAGAAGTCCTGTCCAGTTGCTGAGTACTGATGATGCCTCACTCGAGGGCACCAGCAGCTTGTGCCCCAGGATAAGTGAACACTGCAACGACTACTCCACGATGACTGCTTCACTGTTCCAGAGGAGACCATACTCCTTTACGCCACAGGTCAGCTGCAGCGATATCTCCTGTGTTGCAGCATCTGTCCAAACGCAGGAAGACGTGCAGTGACACCCACCGAGGCTCACTGCCATAGACCATGTGGCATGCAAAGAGTACGTAATCTTTATCGGCGCATGTACACACCCTCATTGACAGGCTATCTCCCCCAACCAGCGAACCAGGGGCTAAGGGTTGACGATGGGATCCCGTCGTTCAATCAGTACCCAAGTTCCAGCCAATGAGAAGATGGTTTTGGCAATCGCAGAGGTGTTGTGGGTACCACTCACCTGTCTGCCCTTGTCATTCCCATTCTAGAGCTGGTTGAAGCACGGTCTGCTCTCCAGTGGCTTCTATTCTGCCTTGCTTACCGTGGAGTGCACTAATACCTATTGTTGTACATAGTGTATATAGTGTACATACTTCTGTTCTAAATTGGTGAATGATAATACAATTCAAAAGTTTTTCTGCTGTGTTTATTTTGCTCCTGGGTTGTAATATGGGTAGCCTGTCCAAGAGCTGGAGCTGGACTTAGAGCACGGGTTGAGCCTACGGTGACGCTGGAAGCAGGAACATTGTGTACCTTGCTGTCTGGCATGGCATTAGCTTTGCCAACGCTTTACAAACTTTGCGTGTCAATTGCCTTGCTATGGTCAGCCTTGCTATTGTATGATCGTTCAACAGCTCGCTACTAGCGTGTTCGGTGTGCTCGCTTCACTATGGTCAATCTTGTGTGAAGATTTTGCAATCACCTTTGTTATTGTGTATCCACCTTGTAAGCGTATGTGCGTATTCTGCAATCGTACTGTGCATAGCTAAGCATGTTCTGCAAATAACGTGTACGTTGGGGTATTCTGCAAACGTACTGTGCATAGCAAATAACTTATACATTGGGGTATGCCACCTAGACAAGTCAGACGTCTGGTGTCGGCATATACTTTATTTAATTTGCCTAAATTGTCCGTACAGCGTCGTTGGCAAATTGCTCGTTCCATTGGCATTGAATACGAACGCACTCTCACAGCTGCTCAACTGCGTTCACTGATCACCGACAAACTTCTGGAAGAGGAGATGGCACATCAGAATCCTCCCTCTACCGGAGCCAGGAATAAAACTCCGATGTTCTCGCAGGAGGAAGATGATACATCAATGGAGCAAAATCGTCAGTCTAGTGCAGCAGGGTTGTTTCAAGGCGAATCAGCGGCGTTGGCACTTGAGTTGGCGAAAATCAATCTTGAACAGACTAGGGAATAGAGGGCATTTGCCAAGGAAGAGTTTGATAGGGAAAAAGAAAGAAGGCAGTTCTCGCAAGTTGTAAATGGCTTTAGTTTACAGAAAGCAGTACAGCTTGTTCCCCGCTTCAATGAGGTCGAACCAGAACAATTTTTCGAAAGTTTCGGAAATCAGGCACGAGCCTTGAGGTGGCCGGAACAGCATTGGGCATCCTTGGTTCACACAGCATTGTTTGGTAAGGCACAGGAATTTACGTCAGATTTAAATGACACTGATTTTTCCGATTATAAAGTGAAGACCACAGTTTTGAGAGCATATACATGTATCCCAGCTAAGTATAGGAAACTCTTCAAGTTAGACAGACGACAGCTTGGTCAATCCCTGGTTGATTTTGTGCGACAGCAGACCAAAGCTTTTACCAGCTTATTCTGGTTGACAACCTGCTGGAGCCTGTGGAGCCAGAGGTTAGAGTCTTTCTGCAGGATCGTGACTTAATCATTGCATTGGAGGCAGCCAAGTTGGCTGATACCTTTGAAACTAACCGCTCCTTGTCCGAGTGGTCCCATCTCTTTTCAACAGCCTGGCATGAGCAGAGATCGTCAACCTTGGAGGATGAAGTGCCAGCCGGAGGGAGAACGTCTACGTCAGCCAACTAAGTCACATGGTGAGCCACGCTTCTCAACTTATTGTCCACCTGGTGAGAGACAAACCACTCAACATGGAGTAACTCGACAACAGTATCCAGAGAGACACCAGCCAGAGCGACACCAGTTGCAACGTCAGCAGGGAGTTAAGGGCAAACCTGTCGTCTGCTACCTTTGTAATAAAGTAGGTCGCATCCGTCCCAATTGCCCCCACAAACCCCGACCCATGAGGAAAATCTATAATATCCCTAGTAACATGTCCCTGAAAGAAGTAGAGAAAGGGATGGTTCCTTATTACTATCAGAGTCTTATTTCCTTTCAGGAAAACTCAAAAACAACTTAAGTCAGAACCTTTAGAGATACTGGAGCATATTGCTCACTTATAAGAGAGGGAATATTACCCCTTTCAAAGAACACCTAATTGAATTCCTCTGTTTTGCTGGAAGCATTTGGAGGAGCTATATTTTCTGTTCCCTTGCACAGAATTTATGTACGGTGCAAATATTATACTGGATACTTGACTGTGGATGTATCCGAGGGATTCCCCATGAAAGATGCCATGTTATTACTGGGTAATAACATTACCACTGCTAGTGTATGTCCTGAACCCATAATGATTAACACTTCTCCGGTGTTGGCCATAACTCGGGCAACATCCCAAGGGTTGTCTGGCGAGAATGCTGACCTATCCTTAGACGAATCCGATCTTGGAATAGCCAATTTGTTTTACGAGGTAAACTGGCCAGGGCCTCGTAGATCAAGTGACCAGACCCAGATCAAGCGTTCCTATTCCAGGGTTGCAGGATTGCCAGATATCTCTGTTTCCATGCCCGAGGGACTGTCCTTCCGGGAGGAACAACGAAAGGATCCTTCTTTGAATTTCGCTTTTCAGGCAGCCATAGGTAAATACTTTTTGCATCATCCGGTCAAGTATAAACTTAAAAACGACTACTTGATTTGCACTGAGACTGGTAAGGAGATAGAAGGCCGGCAACTGTGAGACAGGTTAGTAGTTCCAACTAAGTTTAGACCTCAAATATTGAATACAGCTCATAATACTTCATTAGGACGTCACCTAGGAATTACTAAAACATTATTTAGAATCACAAAAGAATTCTATTGGCCAAAATTAAGGCAGGATGCTAAGAATCATATCAAGTGTTGCAGAGAATGTCAGCAAGTTGGGAAACCTGGACATTCCATTAAACCTGCACCTCTCCAACCTATACCTGCTGATGGAGAACCTTTTGCAGATTTAATCATAGACTGCGTAGGTCCACTACCTACGTCAAAGTCTGGAAATCAGTACTTATTTACCATTATGGATAGAGTAACTAGATACCCTGAAGTGATTCCCATGCGCAGTATTAATACTAAAGCTATTCTCAAAGCTTTAACCAGATTTATATCTTGTTTTGGCATTCCTAAATCTATTCAAAGTGATCAAGGTACTAACTTCACTGCCAAAGCAATCAGGGAAGCATTAACTAGGTTAGGGATAATCCACAACTTATCCACTGCCTATCATCCTCAGTCTCAAGGTGCCTTGGAAAGATTCCATCAGACGTTAAAAACCATGATGAGAACTTTTTGTATGCATTTTCCTACAGACTGGGATGAATCACTACCTTCGTTGCTGTTTTCAATAAGAGAAACTGTGCAGGAGTCTACCGGGTGTAGTCCGTTTGAGCTGATCTTTGGGCACAATGTACGAGGTCCTCTTTGGGTGCTCAAAGAAGGATGGATGGGAGAAGACGTTAGCTCAACACTCTACAATCCATCTTCAAGGTTGCAGGTGGCACGTCAGTTAGCCATGGCTAACCTAAAGGCAGCTCAAAATAAAATGAAACAGAGGTATGACAGAAATGCACAATTCCGCTCCTTCCATCCAGGAGACAAGGTGTTGGTGCAGGACCCTATACCTGGCCACAATTTGAAAGCTAGATTTACGGGACCTATGCAAATTGTAAGTAAATTATCTTATGTAAATTATGTGGTAGCTCCCCTTGATAAGACCTCAAAAACTAAAACTTACCACATTAATCAATTAAAATCTTTTCATACACCAGATAAAGTCCCAGTAATGACTCTGTCCTCTACCTCTGAGGACGACTCTGACTCTTTGCACTCTTTCTGAAATAAATGTCAAACTTCCTAACTCTGTCCTCCTGAAGGACCAAAGCCCTTTAATGGTGGGGGTGTGTGAAACTCAAGCAACAGGTTTAACTGCGCTTCTACAGTCATACCCTGATATTTTTTTCGGATGCCCCGAAAAAATGTACGTTAGGTTATCATGACGTAGATGTGGGAAACTCTAAACCTATTAAACTCTCCCCCTACAGAGCTAATCCTGAAAAGCAGAAGCTACTTCAGCAGGAGGTAGAATTTCTGTTTTAGCATGGGTTAGTGGAGGAGTCATCTAGTCCATGGGCTTCACCGTGCATCCTTGTTAAAAAAGCTGATGGAGGTTTTCGTATGTGTACAGACTACCGTAAGGTGAATGAGGTCACAATCACAGATGCTTACCCTCTTCCTCGTCTGGATAACGTAATTGACTTTGTGGGTAAGGCTACTATTGTGTCCAAGTTAGATGTCCTTAAAGGTTACTATCAGGTACCTTTGACGGATAAGGCAAAGAAAATCTCTGCCTTCGTAATTCCAGGAGGTCATTATTAATATACAGTTACCCCCTTCGGAATGAAAAACTCCCCCTCTTCATTCCAGAAACTTATCCATCAGGCTATTAATGAACTTGAAGGCACGCAGTGTACCTGGATGATATTGTTGTGGTGTCTGATGCTTGGGATCAACACCTATTTAGACTTAAGGCTCTCTTTGAGACCTTTCAGAGTTCCCATTTAACTGTTAATTTATCTAAGTCTTTCTTTGGCCAGGCCACTGTTACTTTTCTAGGCCATGAAGTAGGTAGTGGTAAAGTTGCTCCTAAATTTTGTAATTAAAGATTATACAGTTCAACATGATAGGAAATCTCTTCAACGTTTCCTAGGCATTATAGGATTTTACAGAAGATTCTGTAAGAATTTTTCAGATATCGTAGCCCCTCTTACCTCTCTTACCAGTCACAAAGTTCCCTTTGATTGGACCCCAGATTGTCAAGGCGCTTTTGATAAAGCAAAAAGATTACTGTGCACTGCACCCATACTTTTGTCTCCAGACTTCTCCAAACCTTTCTCATTACAGGTTGATGCTTGTGAGTCTGGGGTTGGGGCAGTATTGTTGCAAAATGGGGATGAGGAGTTGCAGCCTGCAGCCTTCTTCTCTGCCAAGTTCCAGCTGCATCAGAGGGCTTACTCTACCATTGAAAAGGAAACCCTCGCGCTGGTACTTGCTTGGAGCACTTCGATGTTTACGTGTTTACGATGTTACGTTTATGCAGGTGGTCACTGTCTACAGTGATCACAACCCTCTAGTATATCTTCAAGCCATGAAGGACTACGATACGAGGCTCATGAGATGGAGTCTATGACTGAAACCTTATTCTCTCAGAATATTACACATTGCCGGCAAAGAAAATAAGTTGGCAGACTCTTTATCTAGAGTCTAACAATGTTACTCTATATTATAATTATAATTATATATTAGGTTAGGATGTGTTAGGGTGTCTGTGGTGACCAGTTTAAGTTCTTTTTTTTGTCCCCTTGTGTGGGTTTTTTTTAGTGAGGGGACACGGGCTACCGTCCACCCATGTCTTGGACCTATGTTAGCCCGACTGACTGCTGTCTGGCTCTGAGTTTAGGGTTTGGCTTTTTGTCACGAAAAAAGCTGAGCTATATCTAAGAGTTGGATGGTTGAGTGGAAAGGCAGTCCCATTATTTGGTGCCATGGCGGCACGGTTACCACTGGGAGGTGGCAGCCTAATTCTGAGCCCTCTCTGGGTGGGGGTGTGGCATGCAAAGAGTACGAAATCTTTATTCGGCGCATGTACACACCCTCATTGACAGGCTATCTCCCCCAACCAGCGAACCATTGGCTAAGGGTTGACGATGGGGCCCCGTCGTTCAATCAGTACCCAGGTTCCAGCCAATGAGAAGATGGTTTTGGCAATCGCAGAGGTGTTGTGGGTACCACTCACCTGTCTGCCCTTGTCATTCCCATTCTAGAGCTGGTTGAAGCACGGTCTGCTCTCTAGTGGCTTCTATTCTGCCATGCTTACCGTGGAGTGCACTAATACCTATTGTTATACATAGTGTATATAGTGTACATACTTCTATTCTAAATTGGTGAAGGATAATATAAGTCAAAAGTTTTTCTGCTGTGTTTATTTTGCTCCCTTTACACCCAGGATAACAGGCCTTTGGGACTCCTGGGTTGTAACAGACCACGATATTTACCACACCCCACCTTTTTTTTCCCTCACTGTAGAAATTTTTTTGGTCCATGTCTACATGTATAAATATGTTTTAATTCTGTATTCTGTGCCTTGTTCCTGAGAGAGAGAGAGACTGAGTTTTTCCAGTCAATCATGGTCGAGGACGACCATGATTCATATATCTTGAACTTCTACGAATACTTTATAAAAACATTACAAAATATCGTGCATTATCTCTTTTACTCACTATACTCACAATGTAGATTTTTTCTGACGAAACACTGCACACACTACGTAGAGAAATTAACGTTTTTATGTGACGGGAAAGTCAGTGCTGCGAGTGTAATTAGTGAATATTTCTGGTCTGGCGGTATGAGCAATATGCATGCAGACAAGTCATCACGTTCATAAATTACGAAGGATAAATCAATCGTCAGAACTGATGAACTTCAGGCATGGATTGCTGCTCAAATTGACAAACTCGGATCACGTTTGAAAAAAAAGGCAAAACCACTTTACATACACGCTCGAGTTTTAATTCGTTTTATCAGTGTGTGTGTGTGTGTGTGTGTGTACTCACCTAGATGTACTCACCTAGTTGAGGTTGCAAGGGTCGAGTCCAAGCTCCTGGCCCCGCCTCTTCACTGATCGCTACTAGGTCACTCTCCCTGAATCATGAGCTTTATCATACCTCTGCTTAAAGCTATGTATGGATCCTGCCTCCACTACATCGTTTCCCAAACTATTCCACTTCCTGACTACTCTGTGGCTGAAGAAATACTTCCTAACATCCCTGTGTGTGTGTGTGTTTGCGCGCGCGCGCGCGTGTATATGTACTCACCTAATTGTGGTTGCAGGGGTCGAGACTCAGCTCCTGGCCCCGCTTCTTCACCCACTGCTACTAGGTCCTCTCTCTCCCTGCTCCATGAGCTTTATCATACCTCGTCTTTAAGCTATGTATGGTTCCTGCCTCCACTACATCACTCGCCAGACTATTCTTACTTCCTGACAACTCTATGACTGAAGAAATACTTCCTAACATCCCTGTGACTCATCTGAGTCTTCAACTTCCAAGAGTGACCCCTTGTTTGTGTGTCCCCTCTCTGGAACATCTTGTCTCTGTCCACCTTGTCTATACCACGCAGTATTTTGTATGTCGTTATCATGTCTCCCCTAATCCTCCTGTCTTCCAGTGTTGTCAGGCCGATTTCCTTTAAGCTTTCGTCGTAGGACATTCCCCTTAGCTCTGGAACTAACCTTGTTGCAAACCTATGCACTTTCTCTAATTTCTTAAAGTGCTTGACTCGGTGCGGGTTCCCAACTGGCGCTGCATACTCCAGTATGGGCCTGACGTACACGGTGTACACTGTCTTGAAAGATTCTTTACTTAGGTATCGGAACGCTAATCTCAGGTTTGCCAGGCGCCCATATGCTGCAGTAGTTATCTGGCTGATGTGTGCTTCCGGAGACGCGCTCGGTGTTATACTCACCCCAAGATCTTTCTCCTTGAGCGAGGTTTGCAGTCTTTGGCCACCTAGCCCGTACTCTGTCTGCGGTCGTCTTTCCCCATCTCCGATCTTCTTGACTTTGCATTTGGCAGGGTTGAATTCGGGAAGCCAGTTGTTGGACCATGTCTCCAGCCTGTCCAGGTCTCATTGTAGTCCTGCCCGATCCTCATCTGATTTAATTCTCATCATTAACTTCACATTATCTGCGAACAGGGACACCTCTGAGTGTATCCCTTCCATCATGTTATTCACATATACCAAAAATAGCACTGGTTCTAGGACCGACCCCTGTGGGACCCCGCTCGTCACAGGTGCCCACTCTGATACCTCATCACGTACCATGACTCGTTATTGCCTCCCTGTCAGGTATTCGCGCCTGATCCTCTAGTTTCTGCACTAATTTCTTGTGAGGAACGGTGTCGAAGGCCTTCTTGCTGTTCAAGAAAATGCAATCAACCCACCCTCTCTCTCTCGTGTCTTACTTCTGTAACTTTGTCATGAAACTCCAGAAGGTTTGTGACACAGGATATGCCTTCCATGAATCTGTGCTGGTTGTCGTTTATAAACTTGTTCCATTCCTGGTGCTTCGCCATTCTCCTCCTGACAATCTTTTCCATGACTTTGCATACTATGCACGTCAGTGACACTGGCCTGTAGTTTAGTGCCTCTTTTCTGTCTCCTTTTTTAAAAATGGGAACTACAATTGCAGTCTTCCATACCTCAGGTAGTTGCCCAGTTTCAAGGGATGTTGAAGACTGTGGTTAATGGCACACACAGCATTTCTGCTCCCTCTCTAAGGACCCACGGGGAGATGTCCGGTCCAATTGCCTTTGAGGTATCAAGGTCACTTAGTAGCTTCTTCACCTCCTCCTCAGTTGTGTGTATGTCATTCAGCACTTCTTACTATATTCCTTGTTGGTGTCCCCCTCTGTCCTGTCTTTCCAGAGTCCTTCCTGTCTCCACTGTGAATACTTCCTTAAATCTCGAATTGAGCTCCTCGGTGGGTTCCCCACCTTCTTTCCTGAGTCTGATCACCTGGTCTTTGACTGTTGTCTTCCTCCTAATGTGGCTATACAGCAGTTTCGGGTCAGACTTGACTTTCGATGCTATGTCGTTTTCGTACTGTTACTGGGCCTCCCTCCTTATCTGTGTATATTCGTTTCTGGCTCGTCGACTGATCTCCTTATTTTCCTGGGTGCTTTGCCTTCTGTACCTCTTCCAATCTCTAATGCACTTAGGTTTTGCCTCCCTACACCTTTGGGCAAACCAAGGACTTGCTTTGGTCTTCCCATTGTTTCTGTTGCCCTTGGGAACAAACCTTTCCTTTGTCTCCTTGCATTTTGTTGTTACATATTCCATCATTTCGTTTACTGACTTTCCGAATAGTTCTCTCTCCCACTGAACCTCCCGCAGGAAGTTCCTCATACCTGTGTAGTCCCCTCTTTTATAGTTTGGCTTTTCCCATTCGACTCCTGTTGCCCTCTCCACTTGTAACTCTACTATGTAAACAAAACCCAGAACTACGTGATCACTAGCTCCAAGGGGTCTCTCATATGTAATGTCCTCAATGTCTGAAGTACTACTCTCTGGTAGTGTCTCTGACGTGTTGATGCATGAGGGTTTCCAGTACCACATCCATCATCTTGGCTCTCCATATTTCAGGACCCCCATGATGCTCCAGGCTTTCCCAATCGATCCCCCTGTGGTTGAAATCACCCATAACCGGTAACTTTGCTCTGCACGATTGGGCTCTTCGTGCCACCTCAGCCAGTGTGTCCACCATCACTTTGTTGTTCTCTTCGTACTCCTCTCTTGGCCTCCTGCAGTTCTGTGGTGGGTTATACATCATTGCAATGACTATCTTATGTTCCCCAGACTGAATTGTGCCTGCTATGTAGTCCCTTTCTCCAGTCTCGTCCATGCCTTCCATTTCCTGAAAACTTCATCGGCTTTTTATGAGAAGTGCGACCTCTCCTCCCCCTCTACTATCTTTCCTCAGGATCTGATATCCCAGTGAGAAGACTGCGTCTGTTATTGTCTCAGTGAGTTTCGTTTCTGTGACTGCTATGATGTCTGGGGACTTCTAATTCTTTCATGCCACTCCTCGTATTTATTCGTTATTCCGTCTGTGATCGTGTGACAAACCTTCAGTTTATCTATCATGGTGGTCCTGGGAGAATATTGGGGTTGGGGGAGCAGGAGCCCTGGAGGGGGCCTATGGGGGTTTGTGGTGTGGGTAGGGTTTGTGATGGGGGGTGAGGGCAGAGTGCCCATAGGGAGCTGCTGTAGGGGTGGTGTTTGTGATGTGGAGGGTAGGGGCAGAGAGGACAGTGTGTGGGTTTTGGTTTGGATTGTTCATTTGCGTTGGGGTTGTCACGGTGTGGGTGGGGTTTGTGATGTTTGTGCGTGTGTGTGTGTGTGTGTGTGTGTGTGTGTGTGTGTGTGTGTGTGTGTGTGTGTGTGTGTGTGTGTGTGTGTGTGTGTGTGCGTGTGTGAGTGTGTGCGTGTGTGAGTGTGTGCGCGTGTGTGCGTGTGTGTGCGCGTGTGTGTGTGTGTGCGTGTGCATATTTGTTCTCATCTATTTGTGGCTGCAGGGGCGAGACTTAGCTCCTGGCCCCTCCTCTTCACTGATAGGGTGGGTTGATTGCATTTTCTTGGACTGCAAGAAGGCCTTCGACACAGTTCCTCACAAGAGATTAGTGCAGAAGCTAGAGCATCAGGCGCATATAACAGGAAGGGTACTGCAATGGATCAGAGAATACCTAACAGGGAGGCAACAATGAGTCATGGTACGTGACGAGGTGTCAGAGTGGGCGCCTGTGACTAGCGGGGTCCCACAGGGGTCAGTCCTGGGACGAGTGCTATTTTTGGTATATGTGAATGACATGATGGAAGGGATAGACACAGAAGTGTCCTTGTTCGCAGATGATGTGAAGCTAATAAGAATTAACTGAGGCTCAGGCAGGACTACAAAGAGACCTGGACAGGCTGGACACGTGGTCCAGTAACTGGCTCCTTGAATTTAACCCCGCTAAATGCAAAGTCATGGAGACCGGAGAAGGGCAAGGAAGACCGCAGACAGAGTATGGGCTTGTGAAGGCTTACTCAGCCCTGTAACAACTTCAGACAGTATTACCAAGGCTGGCTCCTCCTCAGGAAAATTAATGAATAGAAAAAGAAATAATTCACAAAGATAAACACTTTATTATTTATTAAAGCAAACATAAAACAGTGAAACATGAAAGGTATATCCTATTTGAAAGAAAAATGAAAATTGAAATGAAAAAATGACATTTGAACTCAACGCTAATATATATATATATTGATAATGGGGTGTCTGGTGGAGGTTGACACCGTCTTGTAGAAATCGTAGCCATTGCTGATGCTGTGGGGGGGGGTCGCAGGTGTTGGTGACAACCCAACGGCTCGTTCTTCACAGAGTATAGCCGTGAATAATCAGTCCAGATGACAGGAAAGCAGGTTCTTTACCGCTGCAGTGATGAGGGGTTACGTCCTGCGATGGCATACATGTACACAGGTAAGTAGATACAACATAGGACGTCTCTGGACATTAGTCCGTCTCCTTCAATTCTTCTCGTTGGTTGGCAGGTGACCCAATCTGTCATTCCAAGCTGTGAAGAGAGACAGGTTACCCACTGCTTAAGAAATCACTCTCCATGATAAGTACAATACCTAAAAGACGTGGTGATTATTAAGACATTTAACATAAAGCAAGACTGAAAGGACTAAGTTAATTATTTGTCAAAAGTGAAGCTTTCAACCAATAAGTCCACTAGAATATGATCAAACGTGTGCTTACAGTAGTGCTGGGAGCTGTGAGTCGAGTGATTACTGTTTGACCGGAGCCCCACACGTCACCTTTCGGGGGGGGGAGACGGGGGGGATAGTGGGAGCTAGACTTACCCTACCTTAACAAGCAGCCGGCCATCAAACTATTGTTACCATGTACTTGCTCGATATTCCTATCTGTTGAACTTTTCCCTCACACTCCCCCATACCAAGACTTATAGTCAAAGAGTATAAGAAGAATAGGCGAGGAAAAAGTTCTAACATGTGGAAGTCGTGTAAGACAACAAATCCTCTACTGACTGTCACGACTTAACCAGTCAGAGAAATAATTGGATGAACCATTGATATACACAATATGGAACTTAAAAGCTTGGAGAGCCAATGTCCACCTCAAGAGGCGACTGTTGGTTCCCTTAAAAGTTTCTAGGTATATCAAAGGTTTGTGATCCGTTTCTAAAATGAATTCTTTTCCCAGTAAATAAAATTTAAGCTTGGAGATACCCCACACAAGAGCCAAACATTCCTTTTCTATGGTGGAGTATCTCGTTTCTGCAGGAGGGAAGTTTTAGATTTAATAACTATACAGGAACTAGGAGTGTGTGTATTTTGTGCAGTAAGCACCTGACACCTATTGCAAGAACTATACTTCTTTGTAACCTGAGAGTACATTCTTGGCCAAAAATAAGTGTGCTTGAGCTTATGCCACGTCTTACGATGAGCTAAGTGTTCGGTCACTGGCAAATCATGAGCCATTTGAAGAACAGTCTCTCGACATGGTTTAGGAACAACAAGGAGGGAATAATCTATCACTGAAGAATGAGATTTAAATACAGATTTATATAAGGTACCATTAATATATTCAAACTTATGAGATACGTATCTCCCATGGATAACTTTGTTGTTAAAAGTTTGATTATGACAATTCCGAAGTGAAGGGCAATTGTGCTGTATATTGACAAAGTCATCCTTGGACATAAAATCTGGGAAAATAAAAGTACTTACGGATGGAGAAGAGGAGGTAGGAGAAGCCTGGGTTATGGTCTGAGCCCTAGTCAAAACATTGAGAGTGCTGGAGGCAATACCCTTATTTTCACCTGACGAGTGGACAGGTGATCCTGCTACCTCACTATCGAGAGCAGTATCATCTGTTTCCACCCCCAAATGAACAGTACAAGACAATGCAGCTTCCAGTGCAGAATTGTTAAGGGGATTATTGAACTTGCAAGGAAGAGCTGGAAAACTTAGATCTACGGGTGGTGACGAAAGATCCGCCTCTGAAGGGCTAGTACCGCATTAGTCCATTTGGTGAACCATTTAGTTTTCAAGTAACAACGTATTGCAGGGAAAGTATTTTCACGACCCAAGTAATCTGAAAGAACAGAGGACACACGAGAGGTTTTAAAGTAAGGGAACAGTTTATCTGAAATTACGATGCACGTACATCCAGTGTCACGTAATATGTCTGAGACTTTTATACCATTAACTGCTCCTGAACAGAAGGGTGCTTGGGCATTACCGGCAACAAAACATCTACCAACTTTCTCTATTTTCTTGGAAGGTCAATCGGGACGTTTATGTCCGATACCACCACACAGATGACAGGTTGGTATAATAGCTGGTGACTTTTTTTCTACTGTAGGCTTCATAATCTTTGGTTCAGGTGAACCATTGTCCTTAGGGATCGATCCCTTTAGGCCTTTATAGGAATTGTGAGCCTCAGCATACAAGTCAGCGGCCTCAGCAACTTCCTCAGCTTTAATCAGGTTACGTTCTCTAATGAATGTTCGTATCTGGTGAGGAAGAGCTGTCAGGAACTGGTCAGCAACCATGAAGTCTCTAAGAGATTCATAACTGTCATCAATTCCTGAACTCTATCCAAAAGTCGAACAAACTAAAGAGTGTTACCTGTAACTGCTGAAAGTTTTGGCCATGCTGTAAGGTGGCATACCTGAAATCTTTCCTATAAGAATTTGTGTTTTTTTTTGGTATGCTTTAAGGATTGCTTTCTTAAGTAGGCTATAATTACATATGATATCCTGCGACAAAGTTGCATAGATATTCAAAGCTGTACCGGAAAATAACATTCCTAACCTGGTAGCCCAGGTGTCAGCTGGCCATTCACAGAGGGTAGCGGTATTTTCAAACCAGATAATGTATGAAGTAATGTCTTCCCCCTCTGCGAAGGGAGGTAAATTAGGTGTTGGAATATGTGCACTAGCTGCATGATGTTCAATTACTCCTTCCTCTAATTGCTGTTTTGTAAAAGTTAACTTCTTATTTTCTAATTCAAGGTGAGATTTCTCTACCTCACGATCTTTTTCTCTTTCTCTTAACTCATGTTCTCTATCTTTTGCTCTTTCCTCAAGTTCTCTTAACCTAACTTGTTCCTCACATACTTTAGCTCTCTCCTCATGATCAAGTCTGTCAGGCTCCTTTTTCTCCTCTCTTTCAATTCTCTCTCTCTCCTTTTTCTCCTCTCTCTCGATTCTCTCTCTCTCTCCTTTTTCTCATCTCTTTCTCTTTGTCTTTCTTGGTTCTCTCTTTCTCTTTCTGTCTTTCTTCTCTCTCAATTCTTTCCTTTTCAATTATTTCCTGGATCTTAACACTAATGAAAACTTCTCAATTTTCCCCCGTTATTCCTAACTTACTCCCAGCATTCATCCAAAACTGGTATTCCTTCATACTTGCAAGAATAACTTAAACTACCAGGAGAAAATGAAACGAGTATATCAAAGAAAACGGAGGGTTCAATTCCTGCTCCGCTCAAACTGTAAACAAATAGGAGGGTTCGATCCCTGTTTCGATTAAACAGTATGTATGAAAGAAAACAGAGGGTTCTATGCCAGCTCCGACCAAACAGCAAGTAGAATGGGGTCCCTTGACCATCCAATCTTCTCACCAAAAAATCAAGAGTGTCCTACAACAGTTCCCTTGATATAATAAACAGAGCTCAATGAAACAACTTGTCACTGGAAAATCTCGGGTCCCTAGAGTCTAATCCTCCAAATCGTTTCAAGCTCAAGAATAAAGATGACAGAATTAACTAGTATATCCTGCCTTGACTTGACTTACAATAAATTGAGACTATAACAACCACCATATCTTTTAAATGCCTGTACTGTAGTCCTACCATAGAGAATGATTACTCATGGCTGGTGGTAACCATCTGTGGTATGCGGCATTGAAGTTCCAATGGTAGATTTGAGATGGAGTTGAATCTTGATTCAGTAGAGTTGATCCTGGCAAGGTCGCCACTTGTGAAGGCTTACTCAGCCCTGTAACAACTTCAGTATTACCAAGGTTGGCGTCTGCCCAGGAAAATTAATGAATAGAAAGAATAATAACAGTCAAATATAAACACTTTATTATTTAGAAATGAAAATATAAAACAATTAAATATGAATTTTTATCCTACTTGAAAGAGAAATGAAAAATGAAATATAAAAATATCTGAATTCAACGCTAATATATACAGTTAGACTGGGGTGTCTGATGTTGTTGACATCACGTGTTGTAGAAATTGTAGCCGTTGCTGATGATGGGGGGTCACAGGTGTTGAGTGACAACCCAACGACTAGTTCTTCACAGTCTCTAGCCTTGAATAGTCCGTCAATATGATAGGAACGCAGGTTTTTCACCACTGCAAAGATGAGAGGTAGTTGCCTGGGGTTGACTACACTTGGGTATGCAGATAAAATGGTGACGTCTCAGAACTTAGGTATAGTTCGTCTCCTTCAGCGCTGTTTCTTTAGTTGCCAGATGACCCGAGCTGACATTCCAAGATAGAAAGAGACAAAGGTTACCCACTGCTTAAGAAATCACTCTCCATGATAAGTACAATATTTAAAAGAAATTGTGATTATCTAAAAGCATAACATGGAAATCAAGGCTGAAAGGACTAAGTTTATTATTGGTCAAAAGTGAAGCTTTCAACCAATATGTCCACTAGAATAGAAGCAGAGGCTTTTACTTACAGTTGTGCTGGGAGCTGTGAGTCGAGTGATTAATGTTTGGTTGGAGCCCCACATGTCACCTTTCGGGGTGGAGAAAAAGGGGGGGGGGGGAAAGCGGGAGCTAGACCGACCCTACCTCAGCAAGCAGCCGGCAATCAAACTATCGTCACTATATACTCGCTTGCTACTCCTATCTGTTGAACTTTTCTTTCACATAGGTAAAGTTCAGTCAGGGTAACACAAGGCAGTCATTGCAGTGATGTATAACCCACCACAGAACTGCAGGAGGCCAAGAGTGGAATATGATGAGTGCAACAGAGCAATGGTGGACACTAGTTGAGGTGGCAAGAAGGGCTCACTCAAGTAGAGTGAAGTTACTGGTCATGGGCGACTTCAATCACAGGGAGATTGATTGGAAAAACCTGGAGCCACATGGGGGTCCCAAAACATGGAGAGCCAAGATGATGGATATTGTGCTGGCAAATCTCATGCACCAACATGTTAGGGATACTACCAGAGAGAGGAGGGGGTAGGATGAACCAGCAAGACTGGACCTCATGTTCACCCTGAGTAGCTCAGACATTAAGCACATCACATATGAAAGGCCCCTTGGAGTTAGTGACCACGTAGTTATGAGCTTTGAATACATCGTGGAGCTAAAAGTGGAGAGGGTAACAGAAGTAGAAAGGGAAAAGCTAAACTATAAAAGGGGGAACTACACAGGAATGAGGATCTTCCTGCAGGAGGTTCAGTGGGAGCAGGAGATGGTCTGGAGGCTAAAGCTCCAGCTTCACACACGGAGGGCCCGGGTTCGATTCCCGGCGGGTGGAAATTCCAACACGTTTCCTTACACCTATTGTCCTGTTCACCTAGCAGTAAATAGGTACCTGGGTGTCAGTCGACTGGTGTGGGTCGCATCCTGGGGGACAAGATTAAGGACCCCAATGGAAATAAGTTAGACAGTCCTCGATGACGAACTGACTTTCTTGGGTTATCCTGGGTGGCTAACCCTCCGGGGTTAAAAATCCGAACGAAATCTTATCTTATCTTAGGAAAATCAGTAAACGAAATGATGGACTTTGTCACAACAAAATGCAAGGAGGCAGAGGAAAGGTTTGTTCCCAAGGGTAACAGACATAATGGGAAGGACAGAACAAGCCCTTGGTTTACCCGAAGGTGCAGGGAGGCAAAAACTAAGTGCTCTAGAGAATGGAAAAAGTACAGTAGGCAAAGGACTCAGGAGAATAAAGAGATTAGTAGACGAGCCAGAAACGAGTATGCACAGATAAGGAGAGAGGCGCAGTGGCAGTACGAAAATGACTTAGCATCGAAAGTCAAGTCTGATCCGAAACTACTCTACAGCCACATCAGGAGGAAGACAACAGTCAAGGACCAGGTAATCAGGCTGAGGAAGGAAGGTGGGGAGCTCACAAGAAACGACCAGGAGGTATGTGAGGAGCTCAACATGAGATTTCAGGAAGTATTTACAGTGTAGGCTGAAAGGACAACGGGAAGACAAAACAGTGAGGTACAGCAACAAGGGATATACCAACAAGTGTTGGATGAATTACACACAACTGAGGAGGAGGTGGAGAAGCTCCTAAGTGACCTTGATACCTCAAAGGCAGTGGGACCAGACATCTCTCCATGGGTCCTTAGACAGGGAACAGGGACACAACGTGTGCCACTAACCAAAATCTTCAACACTTCCCTTGAAACTGGGCAACTACCTGAAGTACGGAAGAAGACAAATGTAGTCCCCATCTTAAAGAAGGGAGACAGAAATGAAGCACTAAATTATAGACCAGTGTCACTGACATGTATAGTATGCAAAGTCTTGGAAAAGATTATCAGGAGGAGAGTGGTGGAGCACCTGGAGCAGAACAAGATTATAAACGACAGCCAGAACGGATTCATGGAAGGCAAATTCTGTGTCACAAACCTACTAGAGTTTTATGACAAGGTAATTGAAGTAAGAAATGAGAGAGAGGGGTGGGTTGATTGCATTTTCTTGGACTGCAAGAAGGCCTTCGACACAGTTCCTCACAAGAGATTAGTACAGAAGCTAGAGGAACAGGCATGTGTAACAGGAAGGGCACTGCAATGGATCAGAGAATACCTAACAGGGAGGCAACAGCGAGTCATGGTCTGTGATGAGGTATCACAATGGGCGCCAGTGACAAGCGGGGTCCCACAGGGGTCAGTCCTGGGACCAGTGCTATTCTTGGTATATGTGAACGATATGACGGAAGGGATAGACTCAAAAGTGTCCCTGTTTGCAGATGACGTGAAGTTAATAAGGAGAACTAAATCAGATGCAGACCAGACAGCTCTACAAAGAGACCTGGACAGGTTGGATGTGTGGTCCAGAAACTGGCTCCTAGAATTTAACCCCGCCAAATACAAAGTCATGAAGATCGGAGGAGGGCAAATAAGACCGCAGACAGAGTATAGGCTAGGAGGCCAAAGGCTGCAAACCTCACTCAAGGAGGAAGACCTAGGAATGAGTATAATATCGAGTACATCGCCAGAAGTACACATTAACCAGATAACTGCTGCAGCATATGGGCGCCTGGCAAACCTGAGAATAGCGTTCTGGTACCTCAGTAAGGAATCGTTCAAGACTTTATACACTGTGTACGTCAGGCCCATACTGGAGTACGCAGCACCAGTTTGGAACCCACATCTGGCCAAACACGTCAAGAAATTAGAAAAAGTGCAAAGGTTTGCAACAAGGCTAGTTCCAGAACTAAGGGGAATGTCCTATGAAGAAAAGTTAAGGGAAATCGGTCTGACAACACTGGAGGACAGGAGGGTCAGGGAAGACATGATAACGACATACAAAATACTGCGTGGAATAGACAAGGTGGACAGAGACAGGATGTTCCAGAGATGGGACCCAGAAACAAGGGATGTTAGGAAGTATTTCTTCAGTCATAGAGTAGTTAGGAAGTGGAATAGTCTGGCAAGCGATGTAGTGGAGGCAGGAACTATACATAGTTTTAAGACGAGGTATGATAAAGCTCATGGAGCAGGGGGAGAGAGGACCTAGTAGCGCTCGGTGAAGAGGCTGGGCCAGGAGCTGAGTCTTGACCCCTGTAACCACAATTAGGTGAGTACAATAAGGTGAGTACACACACACACACACACACACAAATGCGCACATACACACACACTTGGACGAGATTGGAGAAAGGGACTACATAGCAGGCACAATTCAATCTGGAGAACATAAGGTAGTCATTGCTGTGATGTATAACCCACCACAGAACTGCAGGAGGCCAAGAGAGGAAAATGATGAGAACAACAGACTCATGGTGGACACTGGGTGAGGTGGCACGAAGAGCTCAAACGTGCAAAGTTACTGGTTATGGGTGATTTCAATCACAGGGAGATCGATTGGGAAAAACCTGGAGCCTCATGGGGGCCCCGAAACATGGAGAGCCAAGATGATGGATATGGTACTGGAAAACCTCATGCATCAACATATCAGGGACACTATCAGAGAGTGAGGGGAGGAAGAACCAGCAAGACTGGACCTTGTGTTCACCCTGAGTAGCTCAGACATTGATGATATCACATATATGAGATCCCCCTCGGAGCTATTGACCACGTAGTCCTGAGTTTGGATTACATAGTAGAGTTACAGGTGGAGAGGGTAACAGGAGTCGAACGGGAAAAGCCAGACTATAAAAGGGGGACTACACAGGTATGAGGAACATCCTGCGGGAGGAGCAGTGGGACAGAGAAATGGTAGGAAAGACAATAAATGAAATAATGGAGTATTTAACAACAAAATGCAAGGAGGCAGTGGAAGGGTTTGTTCCCAAGGGCAACAGAAACAATGGGAAGACCAAAGTGAGTCCTTGGTTTGCCCAAAGGTGCAGGGAGGCAATAACTAAATGCATTAGAAAATGGAAGAGGTATAGAACGCAAAGGACCCAGGAAAACAAGGAGATCAGTCGAAGAGCCAGAAACGAATATGCACAGATAAGGAGGGAGACCCAGCAACAGTACGAAAATGACATAGCATCGAAAGCCAAGTCTGACCCGAAACTGTTTAGCCACATTAAGAGAAAGACGACAGGCAAAGACCAGGTGATCAGGCTGAGGAAAGAAGGTGGGGAACTCACAAGAAACGATCAAGAGGTATGCGAAGAGCTCAACAGGAGATTTAAGGAAGTATTCACATTGGAGACAGAAAGGACTCTGGGAAGATAGGACAGAGGGGGGCACCAACAGGGAATAGACCAACAGGTGCTGGACGATATGTACACAACTGATGAGGTGAAGAAACTGCTAAGTGACCTTGATACCTCAAAGGCAATGGGACCGGACAACATCTCCCAGTGGGTCCTCAGAGAGGGAGCAGATATACTGTGTGTGCCATTAACCACAATCTTTAACACATCCCTTGAAACTGGGCAACTACCTGAGGTATGGAAGACCGCAAATGTAGTTCCCATTTTTTAAAAAGGAGACAGAAAAGAGGCACTAAATTACAGACCAGTGTCACTGACCTGTATAATATGCAAAGTCATGGAGAAGATTATCAGGACGAGAGTGGTGGAGCACCTGGAACGGAACAAAATTATAAACCATAACCAGCATGGATTCATGGAAGGCAAATCCTGTGTCACAAGCCTTCTGGAGCTCTATGACAAAGTTACAGAAGTGCGACACGAGAGAGAGGGGTGGATTGATTGCATTTTCTTGGACTGCAAGAAGGTCTTCGACTCAGTTCCTCACAAGAGACTGGTGCAGAAACTAGAGGATCAGGTGCGTATAACAGGGAGGGCACTGCAATGGATCAGAGAATACCTGAGAGGGAGGCAACAACGAGTCATGATACGGGATAAGGTATCAGAGTGGGCACCTGTGACGGGCGGGGTTCCACAGGGGTCGGCCATAGGACCGGTGCTATTTCTGGTATATGTGAATGACATGATGGAAGGGATAGACTCAGAGGTATCCCTGTTCGCAGATGATGTGAAGTTATTGAGGAGAATTAAATTAGATGAGGACCAGGCAGGACTTCAAAGAGACCTGGACAGGCTGGACACGTGGTCCAGCAACTGGCTTCTTGAATTCAACCCTGCCAAGTGCAAAGTCATGAAGATCGGAGAAGGGCAAAGAAGACCGCAGACAGAGTATAGACTAGGTGGCCAAGGACTGCAAACCTCGCTCAAGGAGAAAAATCTTGGGGTGACCATAACACCGAGCATGTCTCCGGAGGCACACATCAACCAGATAACTGCTGCAGCATACGAGCGCCTGGCAAACCTGAGAATAGCGTTCTGATACCTTAGTAAGGAATCGTTCAAGGCACTGTACACGGTGTACATCAGGCCCATACTGGAGTATGCAACTCCAGTTTGGAAGCCATACCTGGTCAAGCAAGTCAAGAAATTAGAGAAAGTGCAAAGGTTTGCAACAAGGCAAGTTCCGGAGCGCAGGGGTATGTCCTACGAAGAAAGGGTGAGGGAAATTGGACTGACGACATTGGAGGACAGACGGGTCAGGGGAGACATGATAAAGACATACACAATACTGCGTGGAATAGATAAGGTAGACACAGTCAGGTTGTTCCAGAGAGGGGACGCAGAAACAAGGGGTCATAATTGGAAGCTGAAGACTCAGACGAGTCATAGGGATGTTGGGAATTATTTCTTCAGTCATAGAGTCGTCAGGAAGTGGAATAGCCTAACAAGTGATGTAGTGGAGGCAGAAACCATACATAGTTTTAAGACGAGGTATGACAAAGCTCGGGAAGCAGAGGACCCAGAAGCGATCAGTGAAGAGGCGGGGCCAGGAGCTGTGTCTCGACCCCTGCAACCACAATTAGGTGAGTTCACACACACACACACACACACACACACACACACACACACACACACACACACACACACACAATACACACACACAATACACGCACACACACCCCTGCAACCTCAACTAGGTGAGTACACACACACACACATGCACACCCAGAACCATACACACACACACACATGCACACCCAGAACCATACACACACACACACACACACAATACACGCACACAATACACACACAACACACACACACAATACACACACACAATACACACACACAAACACACACACACACACACACAAACACACACACACACACACACACACAAACACACAAACACACACACAAACACACAGACAAACACACAAACACACAAGCAAGCACAAACAAACACACACACACACACACACACACACACACACACACACACACACACACACACACACAGTGATGTATAACCCCCCACAGAACAGCAGAAGACCAAGGCAAGAGTATGACGAGAGCAATAGAGCGATGGTTGACACACTGGCTGCAGTGGCCAGAAGAGCTCATGCATGCAGGGCAAAGCTCCTGATCATGGGTGACTTTAATTAACCACAAGAAGATCGATTGGGAGAACTTGGAGCCACATGGGGGCCAAGACACATGGAGGGCTAAGATGATGGAGGTGGTACTGGAAAACTTCATGCACCAACACGTAAGGGACACTACAAGAGAGAGAGAGAGGAGAGGATGAACCAGCAAGACTGGACCTAGTATTCACCTTGAGTAGTGCAGACATTGAGGACATCACATATGAAAGACCCCTTGGTGCCAGTGATCATGTGGTTTTAAGCTTCGAATACACAGTAGAGCTACAAGTGGAGGGGGGAAGCAGGAAGGCCAGGACGAATGAAGCCAAACTACAAGAAAGGGGACTACATGGAAATGAGGAACTTCCTGAACAGGGTTCAGTGGGACAGAGAACTGGCATGGAAGCCAGTTAATGAGATGATGGAATATGTAGCAACAATGTGCAAGGAGGCTGAGGAGAGGTTTGTACCCAAGGGTAACAGGATTAATGAAAAAGCCAGGACGATCCCATGGTTCACCCAAAGGTGCAGGGAGGCAAAAACCAAGTGTGCTAGGGAATGGAAGAAATATAGAAGGCAAAGGGCCCAGGAGAATAAGGAGAGCAATCGTAGAGTCAGAAATGAATATGCACAGATAAGAAGGGAGGCCCAAAGACAATATGAAAATGACATATCAGCAAAAGCCAAATCTGACCCGAAGCTGTTATACAGCCACATCAGGAGGAAAACAACAGTCAAGGACCAGGTAATCAGGCTAAGGAAGGAAGGAGGAGAGACAACAAGAAATGACCGTGAAATATGTGAGGAACTCAACAAGAGATTTAAAGAAGTGTTCACAGAGGAGACAGAAAGGGCTCCAGAAAGACGGAGAGTTGGGGCACACCATCAAGTGCTGGACACAGTACACACAACCGAGGAAGAAGTGAAGAGGCTTCTGAGTGAGCTAGATACCTCAAAGGCAATGGGGCCGGATAACATCTCTCCATGGGTCCTGAAAGAGGGAGCAGAGGCACTATGTGTACCCCTATCAACAATATTCAATACATCAATCGAAACAGGGAGATTGCCTGAGGCATGGAAGACAGCAATTGTAGTCCCAATCTTTAAAAAAGGAGACAGACATGAAGCACTAAACTACAGACCAGTGTCACTGACATGTATAGTATGCAAAGTCATGGAGATTATCAGGATAAGAGTGGTGGAACACCTAGAAAGGAATGATCTCATCAACAGCAGCCAACATGGTTTCAGGGACGGGAAATCCTGTGTCACAAACCTATTGGAGTTCTATGACATGGTGACAGCAGTAAGACAAGAGAGAGAGGGGTGGGTGGATTGCATTTTCTTGGACTGCAAGAAGGCGTTTGACACAGTTCCACACAAGAGATTAGTGCAAAAACTGGAGGACCAAACAGGGATAACAGGGAAGGCACTACAATGGATCAGGGAATACTTGTCAGGAAGACAGCAGCGAGTCATGGTACGTGGCGAGGTGTCAGAGTGGGCACCTGTGACCAGCGGGGTCCCACAGGGGTCAGTCCTAGGACCAGTGCTGTTTCTGGTATTTGTGAACGACATGACGGAAGGAATAGACTCTGAGGTGTCCCTGTTTGCAGACGACGTGAATTTGATGTGAAGAATTCATTCGATCGAAGACCAGGCAGAACTACAAAGGGATCTAGACAGGCTCCAGACCTGGTCCAGCAATTGGCTCTTGGAGTTCAACCCCACCAAGTGCAAAGTCATGAAGATTGGGGAAAGGCAAAGAAGACCGCAGACGGAGTACAGTCTAGGGGGGCCAGTGTGAAGGCTTACTCAGCCCTGTAACAACTTCAGTCAGTATTACCAAGGCTGGCTCCTCCTCAGGAAAATTAATAAATAGAAAAAGAAATAATAACAGACAATGATAAACACTTTATTATTTAGAAACGGAAAATGTAAAACAATAAAACATGAATGGGTATCCTAATTGAAAGAAAAATGAAAAATGAAATGAAAAAAAAAATTACATTTGAACTCAACGCTAATATAGGTATATCGTGGTAATGGGGTGTCAAGTGTTGGTGACACTGAGTGTTGTTGAAATCGTAGCCGTTGCTGATGTGGGGGGGGGGGAGGTAGCAGATGTTGGTGACCACCACTGGCTCGTTCTTCACAGAGTATAGCCATGAATAATTACTTCAGATGACAGGAAAACAGGTTCGTTACCACTGCTGTGATGAAGGGTTAGGTCTTGCGTTGGCCTACATAACAGGTAAGTAGATTAAACATGGGATGTCTCAGGACGTTAGTCCGTCTCCTTCTATTCTTCTCGTTGGTTGGCAGGTGACCCTCTCTGTCATTCAAAGCTGTAAAGAGAGACAGATTACCCTCTGCTTAAGAAATCACTCTCCATGATAAGTACAATACCTAAAAGATGTGGTGATTATTAAAACATTTAACTGATCAAGACTGAAAGGACTAAGTTAATTATTGGTCAAAAGTGAAGCTTTCAACCAATAAGTCCACTAAAATATGATCAGGCGTGTACTTACAGTAGTGCTGGGAGCTTGTGAGTCTAGTGATTACTGTTTGGCCGGAGCCCCACACGTCACCTTTCGGGGGGGGGGGGAAGAGGGAGGGGAAGGGATACCGGCAGCTAGACTTACCCTACCTTAACAAGCAGCCGGCAATCAAACTATCACTTTCGGGGAGGGGGAAAAAGGGGGGGGGGGAATAGCGGGAGCTGGACTTAACCTACCTTAACAAGTAGCCAGCAATGAAGCTATTGTTACTATATACTTCCTCGCTACTCCTATCTATTGAACTTTTCCCTCACAGCCAGAGACTACAAACCTCACTCAAGGAAAAAGATCTTGGGGTGAGTATAACACCAGGCACATCTCCTGAAGCGCACATCAACCAAATAACTGCTGCAGCATATGGGCGCCTAGCAAACCTCAGAACAGCATTCCGACATCTTAATAAGGAATCGTTCAGGACCCTGTACACCGTGTACGTTAGGCCCATATTGGAGTATGCGGCACCAGTTTGGAACCCACATCTAGCCAAGCACGTGAAGAAACTAGAGAAAGTGCAAAGGTTTGCAACAAGACTAGTCCCAGAGCTAAGAGGTATGTCCTACGAGGAGAGGTTAAGGGAAATCAACCTGACGACACTGGAGGACAGGAGAGATAGGGGGGACATGATAACGACATACAAAATACTGAGAGGAATTGACAAGGTGGACAAAGACAGGATGTTCCAGAGATTGGACACAGTAACAAGGGGACACAGTTGGAATTTGAAGACACAGATGTTAGAAAGTATTTCTTCAGCCACAGAGTAGTCAGGAAGGGGAATAGTTTAGGAAGCGATGTAGTGGAGGCAGGATCCATACATAGCTTTAAACAGAGGTATGATACAGCTCACGGTTCAGGGAGAGTGACCTAGTAGCGACCAGTGAAGAGGCGGGGCCAGGAGCTTGGACTCGACCCCTGCAACCACAAATAGGTGAGTACACACACACACACACACACAAACAAAACTCACCAGAATAATAACAGATTCAATCTTTCCATCCGGATATCAAATCCTCAGGAAAGACAGAGGGAAGAGAGGGGGAGGAGGAGTTGCACTGCTCATTAAAAACCAGTGGGGGTTTGAGAAAATGGAAGGAATGGACGGCACGGGCGAAAGGGACTACTTAGCAGGAACAATCCAGTCTCAGGGACATAAGGTGATAATTGCGGTAATGTACAACCCACCACAGAACTGCAGGAGGCCAAGAGAAGAATACGATGAGAGCAACAGAGCAATGGTCGACACACTAGCCGAGGTGGCCAGGAGAGCACACATGGGGGGAGCAAAGTTACTAGTTATAGGTGATTTCAATCACGAGGAGATTGATTGGGAAAACCTGGAGCCCCATGGGGGTCCCGAAACATGGAGAGCCAAGATGATGGATGTGGTACTGGAAAACCTCATGCATCAACATGTTAGAGACACTACCAGAGAGAGAGGAGAGGATGAACCAGCAAGACTGGACCTTGTATTCACCTTGAGTAGTTCTGACATCGAGGATATCATGTATGAAAGGCCCCTGGGAGCTAGTGATCATGTGGTTCTGTGCTTCGACTACATAGTTGAGCTCCAAGTGGGGAGAGCAGCAGGAATAGGGTGGGAAAAACCAAACTACAAAAGGGGGAACTACTCAGGCTTGAGGAACTTCTTTCAAGACATTCAGTGGGAGAGGGAACTGACAGGAAAACCAGTACAAGAAATGATGGACTATGTCGCAACAAAATGCAAGGAGGCAGAGGAGAGGTTTGTTCCCAAGGGAAACAGAAATAATGGGAAGAACAGAACGAGTCCTTGGTTCACCCAAAGGTGTAGGGAGGCAAAAACTAGGTGTACTAGAGAATGGAAAAGGTACAGAAGACAGAGAACTCAGGAAAATAAAGAGATTAGCCGAAGATCCAGAAACGAATATGCACAGATAAGAAGGGAGGCTCAGCGGCAATACGAAAATGGCATAGCATTGAAAGTCAAGACTGGCCCGAAGCTGTTGTACAGCCACATCAGGAGGAAAACAACAGTCAAGGACCAGGTAATCAGACTGAGGAAGGGTGATGGGGAATTCACAAGAAACGACCGGGAGGTATGTCAGGAGCTCAACACGAGATTTAAAGAAGTATTTACAGTGGAAACCAGTAGGACTCCAGAAAATCAGAGCAGGGGGGGTGCACCAGCAAGTGCTGGATGAGGTACATATAACCAAGGAGGAGGTGAAGAAGCTGCTATGCGAACTTGACACCTCAAAGGCGGTGGGACCAGACATCTCTCCGTGGGTCCTTAAAGAGGGAGCAGAGATATTGTGTGTACCATTAACAAAGATCTTCAACACATCATTTGAAACTGGGCAACTCCCCGAGGTATGGAAGATGGCAAATGTAGTCCCAATTTTTAAAAAGGGAGACAGACATGAGGCACTAAACTACAGACCTGTATCACTAACGTGTATAGTATGCAAGGTCATGGAGAAGATCATCAGGAGGAGAGTGGTGGAGCACCTGGAAAGAAACAAGTGTATAATTGACAACCAGCATGGTTTCAGGGAGAGAAAATCCTGTGTCACAAACCTACTAGAGTTTTATGACAAGGTGACAGAAGTAAGACAAGAGAGAGAGGGGTGGATCGACTGCATTTTTTTGGACTGCAAGAAGGCCTTCGACACAGTTCCTCACAAGAGGTTACTGCAAAAGCTAGAGGATCAGGCACACATAACAGGAAAGGCACTGCAATGGATCAGAGAATACCTGACAGGGAGGCAACAACGAGTCATGGTACGTGACGAGGTGTCAGAGTGGGCGCCTGTGACAAGCGGGGTTCCACAGGGGTCAGTCCTAGGACCTGTGCTGCTCTTGGTATATGTGAATGACATAACGGAAGGGATAGACTCAGAAGAGTCCTTGTTTGCGGATGATGTGAAGTTAATGAGAAGAATCAAATCGGATGAGGATCAGGCAGGACTACAAAGAGACCTGGACAGGCTACAAGCCTGGTCCAGCAACTGGCTCCTTGAGTTTAACCCTGCCAAATGTAAAGTCATGAAGATTGGGGAAGGGGAAAGAAGACCGCAGACACAATATAGTTTAGATGGCCAAAGTCTGCAAACCTCACTCAAGGAAAAAGATCTGGGGGTGAGTATAACACCGAGCATATCTCTTGAGGAGTACATCAATCAGATAACTGCTGCAGCATACGGGCGCCTGGCAAACCTACGGATACCGTTCCGATACCTCAGTAAGGATTCGTTCAAGACTCTGTATACCATTTTCGTCAGGCCCATACTGGAGTATGCAGCACCAGTTTGGAATCCACACCTAGTCAAGCACGTCAAGAAATTGGAGAAAGTGCAAAGGTTTGTAACAAGACTAGTCCCAGAGCTACGGGGATTGTCCTACGAAGAAAGGTTGAGGGAAATCGGCCTGACGACACTGGAGGCCAGGAGGGTCAGGGGAGACATGATAACGACATATAAAATACTGCGCGGAATATACGAGATGGACAAAGACGGGATGTTCCAGAGATGGGACACAGACACAAGAGGTCACAATTGGAAGGTGACGACTCAGATGAATCAAAGGGATGTTAGGAAGTATTTCTTCAGTCATAGAGTAGTCAGGCCGTGTAATAGCCTAGAAAGTGAAGTAGTGGAGGCGGGAACCATACATAGTTTTAAGGCGAGGTATGATAAAGCTCATGAAGCAGGGAGAGAGAGGACCTAGTAGCAATCAGCGAAGAGGCGGGGCCAGGAGCTATGAATCGACCCCTGCAACCACAAATAGGTGAGTACAACACACTACACACAACACACACACACACACACACACACACACACACACACACAACACACACACACACACACACACACACACACACAACACACACACACACACACACACAAACAATAATAACCTCCAGACTTGGTACTATAATACTAGCAATATATTTAATAAATACAGTCAAACACCTGCCTTATAAAGAACAATCCTCACATGTTCTTCATAACGTTCACCAATATATCACAAACATTGATAAATACAGTCTCGTGCCGCCCAAGTTTAGCTAAGCCGAGTTTTTCCATTATTCTCCGTCGCTCTGTCGCATTCATTCGGCGTTTTCTTCAGGTCGTTTGGTGACCTTTGTGCCCCCGGGGTATAAGGGTGAAGCTTGCCTGCTTCCGTGTGAGCGAAGGTACGGAAACTGGAAGCCTGGGACTCGGCTCTGAGGTATAAAGCCTCTTTGGCCACAATCTTCAGAGAGCAAGACCGTCTTGGTGAAATTTCGTTTTCCGAAAATTTTCCGTTGGTTTAGGCTTTTGTATGCAGAGTTATCATTTTTCTGTTTTTTTCAACATTTGACTAAAACATCGGATTTAATATTAACTATTCAATAAGAGGACACATCGACAAAGTTTTTGGTGAGGAACTGCACATGGGATGGAAATTATATCTGGGGAAATTATACCTGGGGGAAATTATAGCTGGGGGAATTATATCTGGGGAAAATTATAGCTGGGGGAAATTACAACTGAAATGGAATGTATTGCTGTGAAGGTAATTAAAGCTGGTAGGTAAATTATAGCTAGAAGAGAAATTATAGGTTAATAATGTTAGCACTTAAGCTTGGAGGTCAAGATACGAAATAACTTTTCTTGAAATTTGAATTGGGTTGGCAGGAACGTCAGAGGTGACAGAATATTCTTATCTAAAACCCTATCCTTATCTTTGTTGATTAATGGGGTTTAATGTTTATTGAGAACACTAGGGTTATTACACCTCACGAGTCTGCTATGCCTACTATAAGTAGCTACTATAAGTAGCTGGGATTAACTAAGTATACTACACAAGTATACAGTAACACTACTGACAATTTAGCCATCATACGAGAATACAATTTGATGAAAACGACAAATGAGCATCAGCTGCGTATCTCCATACCGATGTTTCTTCTCATCCACTGGCTTCATTAGTACATACAAAGGTATTCGATGGTGTTGAAAGTGGGGACAGTAGGAGACAAGGTAATCAGTCCTCTAGCCGCCTAGATGATGAATCTGAAGTAAAGACAGGAAGATGGTAGCTTATAAGAACATAAGAACATAAGAAAGGAGGAACACTGCAGCAGGCCTGTTGGCCCATACTAGGCAGGTCCTTTACAATTCATCCCACTAACAAACATTTGACCATCCCTATTTTCAATGCCACCCAAGAAACAAGCAGTTTGGTGAGGTGCAGCAGTTGAATTCATAGTTACCAGTGGAAAAAGGTCGAGACCAAGAACTGGGTCAGAGCTTCGTAAACTTCTTCATCTCACCTGACTTCTAAAGAACAGAAAGGCACATACCATGACTCCTACTGTCTTCCTGTCTATGTTTTTCATTTAGGTCGAGGGACAGATTTTTTCGTGTTTCACTGTCTCTATTTTCAGCACCTTCAAATACCTCTGTATTGCTGATAAAGTCACTGGTGGGTGAAACGTCCTGAGAATAATCATACCCAGGTGTTGTACATGTCTTGTTCATCAGCTGGTCGATATTGCATACCTCTTCTGCTGTTATACCCGTCTGACACCAATACCATGGAGTTTTGGTACAGAAGATATATCCTTCAACTTGTTTGCTAACCTCTGATCCAATCCTTGGGCATGATCTACTCCCACTAGTGGGTCCGCTCACAGTGACGTTACCTTCAACTGCTTCACCTCCTCTGATTCCTGTATAAGTGACCACAAATTCATCTTAGTTGATAGACTGATTACCTCTTATTCTAATGTTTAAAGTTACAACACCTCTGTATTGAATGGGTATAGCCACTGATTGCCGAAATGTTTTTAGAAATAAGATAACCGAGTGTTCATATGTGTCGAGAATATTTTAATCTCTAAAATGGGGGTTAAATTAACCTCTTTTTTTTTAACACATCCGCAGCCTCTTTGTTCACGATAAAATGTCACATCAGTTACACTTGTGTTTCTACCCTCGCCGGGAATCGAACCTGGACACTCGCCGTGTGAAGCGAGAGCTTTAGCCACTAGGCCACGGCCACAAGCCTCTTGGTTAATAAAGTTAATTCCTCAAGGTATTTGGTACTCAGTACTGTGTGTCGCTAATACCAATGGGGTTTCCGGTTTTCAATGACATCTATGTAAGAATCACTTACAGAAAATGCCAAGTCCAGCCTTGATGGTTTGGTTTGTCCCACTATCTTGTGGGCACAAAGTGTTTCAACACCACCTCCAGCGTCTCAGATCTCTTCTTCGGTCACCAATGTGGATCCAGAGTCTCCCAGTCTGTTTCCTAGTGGTTGATATCGGTCATGACCAGTAGCTGTACTTCGTTGACGTGAGCTCTTCTGGCCATCTTCAGTAGTGTCCATTATTGTTCTACTGATGTCGTATTCACTGTTACGACTGTCTTTGATTCCCAGGTCTTGAGTGTGCCTACCAAGCGGTCATTAGACTTTTCCTTATTTATTCTTCGTATCTCCCCATCTCTCCACTCTTTTCTAATTTGCTTCCTCTATCTTTCATCACAAACTAATATCCATCTGCGATTATTGCATCTGTTATCATCTCTGTAAGAAGAATTAGGCACTTTTGCAACATTTGGAGACGTTTCGCCAAAAAGTGGCTTCCTCAGTCCGGTACAGATATGAATGGTGGAAAATAAGAAGTTTGAGGTAATCAGTCCGTCAGCCTTGAGTCGATGTGCTCAGTCCATTAACCTTTAGAAATGCATAGCGTGTGTGCGGAGAAGCGGCTTATATGCTGCAGACATGTGAGGTGGGGCAGCAGGAAGCTGAGTAACCAGTGGACACACCCCACTAGTGCAAGTAGGTCATGCCTGTTGGTTAAGCTTTATCTCTGTGTTACTTTATTTCTGTGAGATCTATGTCTGGGAATATCTCTGATATACCTTCGTTCTATTTATTGTCATTGTTTGTTATTCCAAGCACATTTGAGTTCCGCATCTTCAGGTTACCTGTCTGATACTGTGCTCTCATTACTTGGTCCTTACTGAACACGGGCTGAAAGGACATATCGGGGAGGTAGGGGGTTGAGGGTTGGAGTAAGAGTGAGGAGCAAGTGTAGGGATGGGTTTTGCATTTTAAGGGGTTAGGATTTTGGATGAAGGGGTGGGAGGATGGAAAGGGAGAATGGATGTTGAGATGAAGTGTGGTTGTGTGGATGGTTCTTGCACTGGAAAGGGTTACGGTTTATTGAAAAATGGTATTGTGATACCGACAAGATGTGTGAAAAAAGACATTTATGTACAGTTCAGGACATTTATAAGAAGAATAATCCACTAGTGGAGAAGCGTTTTCTCGAATAAATGTCCCAACCCGTACATTTTGTGAGTATTTATTTGGGTGGAGACAATGACTGGGATTTGAGGATCATCTTTGCAAGGGTTTCAGTGGTGGACCCCTAGAGGGTATTCCATCGCCCTTTCGCTGTGTTCCCTGATTTTCCTTCCAGTCTCTATGTTTCTTTTTTATCCCAACAGTAGTTATTCCATCTTCTTACCTCTACTGTCCTGATCTAGGTACATGCGTCAAGAGTTTTACACCTGCCTTTTCATTTTTTTCTCGTGTCACAGTCCCGTCCTATGCCAGTTTTGTTAAAAGAGTCACATTTTGTCCCATGAGTAAATTCCGATTCTCTGATAATTTGATACTTGGCACACACTGGCTTCCTCAATAGCTTAGTTTTCCACCACCGATATTTCATTTGTTCTTCCTTCAGCCTCCTGGAGACTATATGATAAGCGACCTCCACTTCCTTTCCCTTCAGGATCATTGCATGTCACCAGTACCTCTGCATGCTTTATATATATCACGGCTGCCTGGGACTACTTTCACTAAAGTTTTTTCCTCATCTTCTGTCTCTTAGCCTATTGATATTGATGCTATTTATGCATCTTTCTTCATTCCCTTCGTCTCCAATTTTTTTCTCCCCTTCCTTAGATAATTTTCCAGGGTTCAGTTTTGATCTGTTCGGTAGCATTATGAAGTCACAACTTGTTGTGACTTCACTAGCACAGGGTGGATCTAGACGATGTCTTAAGTTTACTCTCACAAGCCAGATAAATTGTTTCACTCACTGCTTTAATGTTTTTTGTATGTATGTATGTATGTATGTATGTATGTATGTATGTATGTAAGTATGTATGTGTATGTATTTATGTATGTATAATCTCACCTATTTGTGGTTGCAGGGATAGATTCACAGCTCCTGGCCCCGCCTCTTCACTGGTCGCTACTAGGTCAAGTGTCTCACTACTCCAAGAGCCTTTTCGTAGGTCTTCTTAAATCTGTGTACGGATACTGCCTCCACTACCTCACTCTCCAGATTGTTCCACTTTCTGACAACTCTAAGGCTGAAGAAATGCTTCCTAACATCCCTACGACTCATCTGAATTTTTTAACTTTCAGATGTGCTCCATTTCTGGCCCTGTCCACCTTGTCGTTTTCTCTCATTATTTTATACATCGTTATCATGTTTTCCCTATCCCTCCTGCCGTCCAGTGTCGCCTGGTTGAGTTCCCTTAACCTCTCCGCGTAGGACATCCCTCTTAGCTCTGGGACTAGTCTTGATGCAAACCTTTACATTTTCTCTAATTTCTTTAAGTGTTTGACCAAGTGTGGGTTCCAAACTGGAGCTGCATACTCCAGTATGGGCCTGACGTACGCGGTGTAAGGGTCCAGAACGACTCCTTACATAGATATCGAAACGCTATTCGTAGGTTTACTAGGCGCCCATATGCTGCAGAGTTATTTGGTTGACGTGCACCTCAGTCGATACTTATGTTCGGTATGATAATCACCGGAAGATCCTTTTCCTTTAAGTGAGTTTTGCAGCCTTTGATCCACTAGGCTGTACTTCGTCTGCGGTCTTCTTTGAACGTTCCCAGTCTTTATAATTTTGCATTTGGCGGGTTTAAACTCCAGGAGCCATTTGTCGGATCAGGCTTGCTGCCTGTCTAGATCCTCGTCCGCTTGTATTCTTCTCATTAGTTCCACATCATCTACAAACAGGGACACCTCTGAGTCTATCCCTTCCGTCATGTCATTCACATATTCCAGAAGCAACACCGTACCTAGGACTGACCCTTGTAGAACCCCACTCGACACATACATACATCCTGGCAACTTTTCACGTGCCAACACACGTTATTAATTCCTGCCAGGTATTCCCTGATCCATCGCAGAGCTTTCCCTGCTATTCCTGCCTGCTTCTCCAGCTTTTCAACCAGTCTCCTGTGGTACTGTGTCGACAGCCTTCCTACAGACCAAGAAGATGCAATCTACCCATCACTCTCTCTCCGTCTCTCTCCTGTCTTATTTCCGTTACCTTGTCGTAGAACTCAAGTAGGTTTGTGACGCAGGATTTTCCATCCCTGAAGCCGAACTGTTGTCATGTATGATCCAGTTCCTTTCTAGGTGCTCCACCACTCTTCTCCTGATAGATAGTCTTGTCCATAACTCTATGTAATATACATGTCAGCGACACTGGGCTGTAGCATGGTGCTGCTTGTCTCTTATTTAAAAAAAATCGGAACTACATTTGCTGTCTTCTACACCTCAGGCAGTTGCCCTGTTCCGATAAATATACTGAATATTGCTGTGAGTGGAACACAGTGTATCGGCTCCCTTTCTCAGGACCCACGGAGAGATATTGTCTTAGTCCACCGGCTTCGAGGTATCTAGTTCACCTAGCAGTTTCTTCACCTCATCCTCGGTTGTATGTAGTGTGTCCAGCATGCTGGTGCACCCTATCGCTTCGGTTTGCTGGAAGTATTTCTATCTCTGTGCGAATACCTTTTGAGGTGAGCTCTTCAGATACTTCCCGGTCGTTCCCCATGAGCTCCTCCTGCCTTCCTCAGCCTGATTACTTTTTTCAATTCAATTCAATTCAAGTTTATTCTCTATATGGGTTACAATGTGGGGTTTACAGGCTTTGGGTATTGTGTGGTTTACATGTTATAAAATACTAATTACAGAGGGGGCCACTAGGACACCTAGCATGGCTAGGCATTTCGAGCAGACTTAGATTAATTCTTAACATTAAATCCTTACAGATTATGGTATTAAGGCTAGGTGACTACATTATAATTTGTGAGTTTAGCAATGTGAATGTTTTTGTTTTGGCACAATACAAAATGTCTATTGGAGAATCATAGGCAAACTTATGACTAGTTAGGATTTATTATTTTAAGATTAAGATTAGTATTTCTGGGTTTATAGTCAGTGGGTGAGTGAGTGTAATTGTGAACCACCAGGTGGTTATCATGTAGTTAGTTGTCGGGGTGGATCAGGGAGATAAGATGTTTTCTAACTATAATTCTGAAAGTGATGAATGTGTCTGCAGTTCTAGAGTTTTCAGGTACGGTGTTCCAGATTTTAGGTCCTTTGAAATACATTGAATTTTTGTAAAGGTTTAGTCGAATACGGGGAATGTCATAGAGATGTTTGTGTGTGGTGTTATGCCTGTGGATCCTGTCACAACTATCAAGAAAGCGTTTTAGGTCAAGGTTAATATTGGAATTTAAGGTCCTGTAGATACAGATTGCACAGTAGTAAGTGTGGATGTTCTGAACAGGGAGTAAGTTAAGATCTATGAAGAGTGGGGGGGGGGTTGTTGCCAAGGATGGGATTTAGTGATTATTCTTACTGCGGCTTTTTGTTGGGTTATTATTGGCTTTAGGTGTGCTGCTGCAGTTGAACCCCAAGACAGATAGCATAGGTGAGGTATGGATATATAAGTGAATGGTATAGTGTGAGAAGGGCAGTTTGCGTATCGCATCTTGGAGAGGATCCCCACTGTTTTGGATACTTTTTTTGTTATGTGTTGGATATGGGTGCTGAAATTTAGGTTGTTGTCGAGGTATAGGCCAAGGAATTTGCCCTCATTATGTCTGGCAATTAGAGTGTTGTCGATCTTAATGTTAAGTTGCGCAACACCTGCTCTGCTATCAAACATAATATAGTAGGTTTTGCCAGTGTTAAGTGTAAGTTTATTGGCTGTCATCCAAGTCGATATTTTGAGCAGCTCCTCGTTAATTAACAATGGTGATGAGGGTGGCAAAATTAGGGTGGGAGATGACATAAGTCGTGTCGTCAGCAAAGAGAATGGGTTTCAGGTGTTGGGATATGTTTGGAAGATCATTGATGTAAATGAGGAAGAGCAGGGGTCCAAGGACACTTCCCTGCGGAACTCCAGTATCAAGTGGCCGTATTGATGAGGCTGTGTCTTTAATGGTGACATACTGATACCTATTAGAAAGGTAGGATTTAAAATATGCAAGCGCATGGCCTCTTATACCATAGTGGTCAAGTTTGTGGAGTAGGATGCCTTGGTCTACTGTGTCAAACGCTTTTCTTAGGTCAATAAAAATTCCTAGCGGATATTCCTTATTTTCCAGTGCTTTGTAAAGCAGGTCTAGCATCATTAGTGCTTTTATTTTTCCTGAATCCAAACTGGCAGGGGTTGAGTATGTTTTGTGACGTTATAAATGAATATAGTCTCCTGTGCACGAGTTTCTCGAAGATTTTGGATAGCACTGGTAAGTTTGATATTGGCCTATAGTTGTTTACGTCTGTAGGGTCACCACCTTTATGTATTGGTGTAACCCTTGCTGTCTTGAGTAGTGTCGGGAAAGTGCTAGTTTCTAGTGACTTGTTAAAAAGTAATGTAATAGCATGTGAAAGGACATGGGCCGCTCGCTTGTACAATAATGGTGGGACGTGAGACAGATTCCCCGAGTTATTTTTAAGTGACTTTATGATCGCGGTGACTTCCGTGGGCTCAGTTGGTACAAGACAGAAGGAATTTGGGAAATTCCCATCTAGGTAGTCCCCGGCACGGGCATTGGTACGTGGGATTTTACTGGCGAAATTAGATCCTATGTTTGAGAAGAAGTCGTTTATCTTGTTAGTTGTGTCAGTGGGATGTAGTGGTGTTTCATGAGGTTTAGTTAGAACAATATTCTTGTTTTTTTTTTAGTTTGTGGGTCCCCAGAATCTGGGAAAGTGTTTTCCAGGTCTTTTTTATATCTCCTCTTGTGTCAGTGAATCTACTGGAGTAGTATAGTTGTTTGGCTTTCTTTATTAATTTGGTGAGAACTGATGAATATTGTTTAAGAATATCTTTGTGTATTAAGCCCTGTCTATATTGCTTTTCATATTGATGTTTCTTGTCAATGGATTTCAGAATGCTGTTGGTTAGCCATGGGCAACCAAGCCGTTTATTCGTGATCTGTTTCGTTTTTATGGGACAATGTTTGTTGTATAGTCTAAGTATTTTGTTAAGAAAAATGTCTGTCCAATCGTCAATACCATTGGCATTGGAGAATTCTGTAGGCCAGTCAACAGTCTCTAGGTCTACTGTGAACTTCCTTATTGAGGCCTCGTCATGGAGTCTAAATGAAACTTTGTTGTATTCGAGTGGTGGCTTACTAATGTTTGTTAAGAGGAAGGTTGTGTAGTGGTCTGTAGTGCTGTCTGTGATTATCCCTGATTTAAGGGGGGCTAGTATATTGGTCCATATGTGGTCTATTATGGTTGTACTTGTCTCAGTGAGCCTGGTTGGTTTAGTTCTTGTTGGTATGAGAAGTGTGTTGTTCATATTGTTGACGAAATCAGTTACAGTCTGATCATCTGGTAGGCTAAGATTGATATTGAAGTCTCCAGCTAAGAGAAGGTGGTGCTTGTTCTTGTTATTAGTGACTTTAGATTCTCACTGAAGTTTGGGATGTTTGTTTGGGGTATCCGGTATATGGCACCGATTGTTATAGGCGTCTTGAGGTTTTTTACAGTAAAATTAGTGAAAATGTATTCCCCATATTCATCACTAAAGCAATTAGTGCTAATACAAGATAGTTGGTTAGAGTAATAGATTACAGTACCACCCCCAACTTGGTATGGTCTGCAGTTGTGGATTGCTGTGTATCCTGGTAGTGTGTAGATATCAATTGTGTCCTGCTTAAGCCAGGTCTCAGTATGAATAATGCAGGAGAAGGGTGTCTTTAGTGATTCAAGGAGTGCTAGGAAGTCATCATAGTGTTTGCTTAAGGACCTGATGTTGTAGTTAAGAACTGAGAGACTTTGAGCAGTGTTCAGGATAGTGCTGGCTTGTGATGCTGTGTAATAAAGGCAGTTACTTTCCAATAAGTTTTGATTGTGTGTTAGATTATGGAGGTTTAGATCAGGGTCATCGTGATCATTCATCTTCAAGGTTTAAATAGTGGTTGTTTATATCCTGTATTATGTGGTGAGTTCTAATACTGATATCTGTAGTGGTGGGAGGTTTGGATAAGTATACCGCTAAAGCACTTTGGTCATGTAGAGTATAGTCACTAATAAACATAATGAAATTGATATTGTCTATGTGTTGTGCTAGAATGAGCTAAAGTACAACTAGGTATAAACTAATACTATAAAAAAAAACAAATTACAAGTGGTACCAGACTCACTCTTGTAATTGCAATAAGGTCTAATATAATGAATTTGGTGTTGTCTAAGTATTGAGCTAGAATGAGCTAAAGTAGAACTAGGTATAGTTAGTTTAGGTGTTGTCTATGTACTGAGCTAGAATGAGCTAAAGTAGAACTAGGTATAGTTAGTTTAGGTGTTGTCTATGTACTGAGCTAGAATGAGCTAAAGTAGAACTAGGTATAGTTAGTTTAGGTGTTGTCTATGTACTGAGCTAGAATGAGCTAAAGTAGAACTAAGTATAGTTAGTTTAGGTGTTGTCTAAGTATTGAGCTAGAATGAGCTAAGTACAACTAGGTATAAACTTATAATATAAAAATACAAATTAAAATGGTACTTGCAATTGCACTAGGGTCTGATATAGGTTGTTAACAAGAACAATTGCACTAGGGTCTGATATAGGTTGTTAACACTAGAGGTTGTTGGTACAATTGCACTAGGGTCTGATATAGGTTGTTAACAAGAACAATTGCACTAGGGTCTGATATAGGTTGTTAACAAGAACAATTGCACTAGGGTCTGATATAGGTTGTTAACAAGAACAATTGCACTAGGGTCTGATATAGGTTGTTAACAAGAACAATTGCACTAGGGTCTGATATAGGTTGTTAACAAGAACAATTGCACTAGGGTCTGATATAGGTTGTTAACAAGAACAATTGCACTAGGGTCTGATATAGCTTGTTAACAAGAACAATTGCACTAGGGTCTGATATAGGTTGTTAACAAGAACAATTGCACTAGGGTCTGATATAGGTTGTTAACTAGAACAATTGCACTAGGGTCTGATATAGGTTGTTAACTGATATAGGTTGTTAAAGAACAATTGCACTAGGGTCTGATATAGGTTAACAAGAACAATTGCACTAGGGTCTGATATAGGTTGTTAACAAGAACAATTGCACTAGGGTCTGATATAGGTTGTTAACAAGAACAATTGCACTAGGGTCTGATATAGGTTGTTAACAAGAACAATTGCACTAGGGTCTGATATAGGTTGTTAACAAGAACAATTGCACTAGGGTCTGATATAGGTTGTTAACAAGAACAATTGCACTAGGGTCTGATATAGGTTGTTAACAAGAACAATTGCACTAGGGTCTGATATAGGTTGTTAACAAGAACAATTGCACTAGGGTCTGATATAGGTTGTTAACAAGAACAATTGCACTAGGGTCTGATATAGGTTGTTAACAAGAACAATTGCACTAGGGTCTGATATAGGTTGTTAACAAGAACAATTGCACTAGGGTCTGATATAGGTTGTTAACAAGAACAATTGCACTAGGGTCTGATATAGGTTGTTAACAAGAACAATTGCACTAGGGTCTGATATAGGTTGTTAACAAGAACAATTGCACTAGGGTCTGATATAGGTTGTTAACAAGAACAATTGCACTAGGGTCTGATATAGGTTGTTAACAAGAACAATTGCACTAGGGTCTGATATAGGTTGTTAACAAGAACAATTGCACTAGGGTCTGATATAGGTTGTTAACAAGAACAATTGCACTAGGGTCTGATATAGGTTGTTAACAAGAACAATTGCACTAGGGTCTGATATAGGTTGTTAACAAGAACAATTGCACTAGGGTCTGATATAGGTTGTTAACTAGAACAATTGCACTAGGGTCTGATATAGGTTGTTAACAAGAACAATTGCACTAGGGTCTGATATAGGTTGTTAACAAGAACAATTGCACTAGGGTCTGATATAGGTTGTTAACAAGAACAATTGCACTAGGGTCTGATATAGGTTGTTAACAAGAACAATTGCACTAGGGTCTGATATAGGTTGTTAACAAGAACAATTGCACTAGGGTCTGATATAGGTTGTTAACAAGAACAATTGCACTAGGGTCTGATATAGGTTGTTAACAAGAACAATTGCACTAGGGTCTGATATAGGTTGTTAACAAGAACAATTGCACTAGGGTCTGATATAGGTTGTTAACAAGAACAATTGCACTAGGGTCTGATATAGGTTGTTAACAAGAACAATTGCACTAGGGTCTGATATAGGTTGTTAACAAGAACAATTGCACTAGGGTCTGATATAGGTTGTTAACAAGAACAATTGCACTAGGGTCTGATATAGGTTAACAAGAACAATTGCACTAGGGTCTGATATAGGTTGTTAACAAGAACAATTGCACTAGGGTCTGATATAGGTTGTTAACAAGAACAATTGCACTAGGGTCTGATATAGGTTGTTAACAAGAACAATTGCACTAGGGTCTGATATAGGTTGTTAACAAGAACAATTGCACTAGGGTCTGATATAGGTTGTTAACAAGAACAATTGCACTAGGGTCTGATATAGGTTGTTAACAAGAACAATTGCACTAGGGTCTGATATAGGTTGTTAACAAGAACAATTGCACTAGGGTCTGATATAGGTTGTTAACAAGAACAATTGCACTAGGGTCTGATATAGGTTGTTAACTAGAACAATTGCACTAGGGTCTGATATAGGTTGTTAACAAGAACAATTGCACTAGGGTCTGATATAGGTTGTTAACAAGAACAATTGCACTAGGGTCTGATATAGGTTGTTAACAAGAACAATTGCACTAGGGTCTGATATAGGTTGTTAACAAGAACAATTGCACTAGGGTCTGATATAGGTTGTTAACAAGAACAATTGCACTAGGGTCTGATATAGGTTGTTAACAAGAACAATTGCACTAGGGTCTGATATAGGTTGTTAACAAGAACAATTGCACTAGGGTCTGATATAGGTTGTTAACAAGAACAATTGCACTAGGGTCTGATATAGGTTGTTAACAAGAACAATTGCACTAGGGTCTGATATAGGTTGTTAACAAGAACAATTGCACTAGGGTCTGATATAGGTTGTTAACAAGAACAATTGCACTAGGGTCTGATATAGGTTGTTAAGAACAATTGCACTAGGGTCTGATATAGGTTGTTAACAAGAACAATTGCACTAGGGTCTGATATAGGTTGTTAACAAGAACAATTGCACTAGGGTCTGATATAGGTTGTTAACAAGAACAATTGCACTAGGGTCTGATATAGGTTGTTAACAAGAACAATTGCACTAGGGTCTGATATAGGTTGTTAACAAGAACAATTGCACTAGGGTCTGATATAGGTTGTTAACAAGAACAATTGCACTAGGGTCTGATATAGGTTGTTAACAAGAACAATTGCACTAGGGTCTGATATAGGTTGTTAACAAGAACAATTGCACTAGGGTCTGATATAGGTTGTTAACAAGAACAATTGCACTAGGGTCTGATATAGGTTGTTAACAAGAACAATTGCACTAGGGTCTGATATAGGTTGTTAACAAGAACAATTGCACTAGGGTCTGATATAGGTTGTTAACTAGAACAATTGCACTAGGGTCTGATATAGGTTGTTAACAAGAACAATTGCACTAGGGTCTGATATAGGTTGTTAACAAGAACAATTGCACTAGGGTCTGATATAGGTTGTTAACAAGAACAATTGCACTAGGGTCTGATATAGGTTGTTAACAAGAACAATTGCACTAGGGTCTGATATAGGTTGTTAACAAGAACAATTGCACTAGGGTCTGATATAGGTTGTTAACAAGAACAATTGCACTAGGGTCTGATATAGGTTGTTAACAAGAACAATTGCACTAGGGTCTGATATAGGTTGTTAACAAGAACAATTGCACTAGGGTCTGATATAGGTTGTTAACTAGAACAATTGCACTAGGGTCTGATATAGGTTGTTAACAAGAACAATTGCACTAGGGTCTGATATAGGTTGTTAACAAGAACAATTGCACTAGGGTCTGATATAGGTTGTTAACAAGAACAATTGCACTAGGGTCTGATATAGGTTGTTAACAAGAACAATTGCACTAGGGTCTGATATAGGTTGTTAACAAGAACAATTGCACTAGGGTCTGATATAGGTTGTTAACTAGAACAATTGCACTAGGGTCTGATATAGGTTGTTAACAAGAACAATTGCACTAGGGTCTGATATAGGTTGTTAACAAGAACAATTGCACTAGGGTCTGATATAGGTTGTTAACAAGAACAATTGCACTAGGGTCTGATATAGGTTGTTAACTAGAACAATTGCACTAGGGTCTGATATAGGTTGTTAACTAGAACAATTGCACTAGGGTCTGATATAGGTTGTTAACTAGAACAATTGCACTAGGGTCTGATATAGGTTGTTAGAACAATTGCACTAGGGTCTGATATAGGTTGTTAACTAGAACAATTGCACTAGGGTCTGATATAGGTTGTTAACTAGAACAATTGCACTAGGGTCTGATATAGGTTGTTAACTAGAACAATTGCACTAGGGTCTGATATAGGTTGTTAACAAGAACAATTGCACTAGGGTCTGATATAGGTTGTTAACAAGAACAATTGCACTAGGGTCTGATATAGGTTGTTAACAAGAACAATTGCACTAGGGTCTGATATAGGTTGTTAACAAGAACAATTGCACTAGGGTCTGATATAGGTTGTTAACAAGAACAATTGCACTAGGGTCTGATATAGGTTGTTAACAAGAACAATTGCACTAGGGTCTGATATAGGTTGTTAACAAGAACAATTGCACTAGGGTCTGATATAGGTTGTTAACAAGAACAATTGCACTAGGGTCTGATATAGGTTGTTAACAAGAACAATTGCACTAGGGTCTGATATAGGTTGTTAACAAGAACAATTGCACTAGGGTCTGATATAGGTTGTTAACAAGAACAATTGCACTAGGGTCTGATATAGGTTGTTAACAAGAACAATTGCACTAGGGTCTGATAAAGGTTAACAAGAACAATTGCACTAGGGTGTGATATAGTTGTTAACAAGAACAATTGCACTAGGGTCTGATATAGGTTGTTAACAAGAACAATTGCACTAGGGTCTGATATAGGTTGTTAACAAGAACAATTGCACTAGGGTCTGATATAGGTTGTTAACAAGAACAATTGCACTAGGGTCTGATATAGGTTGTTAACAAGAACAATTGCACTAGGGTCTGATATAGGTTGTTAACAAGAACAATTGCACTAGGGTCTGATATAGGTTGTTAACAAGAACAATTGCACTAGGGTCTGATATAGGTTGTTAACAAGAACAATTGCACTAGGGGCTGATATAGGTTGTTGCACTTGGGTCTGTTTTAGGTTGTTAAGAACAATTGCACTAGGGTCTGATATAGGTTGTTAACTAGAACAATTGCACTAGGGTCTGATATAGGTTGTTAACAAGAACAATTGCACTAGGGTCTGATATAGGTTGTTAACAAGAACAATTGCACTAGGGTCTGATATAGGTTAACAAGAACAATTGCACTAGGGTCTGATATAGGTTGTTGTTGCACTAGGGTCAAGTTAACAAACAATTACACTAGGGTCTGATATAGGTTGTTAACAAGAACTATTGCACTAGGGTCTGATATTTGTTAACAAGAACAATTGCACTAGGGTCTGATATAGGTTGTTAACAAGAACAATTGCACTAGGGTCTGATATAGGTTGTTAACAAGAACAATTGCACTAGGGTCATAGGTTGTTGCACTAGGGTCTGATATAGGTTGTTATCAAGTACAATTGCACCAGGGTCTGATATAGGTTGTTAACAAGAACAATTGCACTAGGGTCTGATATAGGTTGTTAACAAGAACAATTGCACTAGGGTCTGATATAGGTTGTTAACAAGAACAATTGCACTTCTGATATAGGTTGTTAACAAGAACAATTGCACTAGGGTCTGATATAGGTTGTTAACAAGAACAATTGCACTAGGGTCTGATATAGGTTGTTAACAAGAACAATTGCACTAGGGTCTGATATAGGTTGTTAACAAGAACAATTGCACTAGGGTCTGATATAGGTTGTTAACAAGAACAATTGCACTAGGGTCTGATATAGGTTGTTAACAAGAACAATTGCACTAGGGTCTGATATAGGTTGTTAACAAGAACAATTGCACTAGGGTCTGATATAGGTTGTTAACAAGAACAATTGCACTAGGGTCTGATATAGGTTGTTAACAAGAACAATTGCACTAGGGTCTGATATAGGTTGTTAACAAGAACAATTGCACTAGGGTCTGATATAGGTTGTTAACAAGAACAATTGCACTAGGGTCTGATATAGGTTGTTAACAAGAACAATTGCTCTAGGGTCTGATATAGGTTGTTAACTAGAACAATTGCACTAGGGTCTGATATAGGTTGTTAACAAGAACAATTGCACTAGGGTCTGATATAGGTTGTTAACAAGAACAATTGCACTAGGGTCTGATATAGGTTGTTAACAAGAACAATTGCACTAGGGTCTGATATAGGTTGTTAACAAGAACAATTGCACTAGGGTCTGATATAGGTTGTTAACAAGAACAATTGCACTAGGGTCTGATATAGGTTGTTAACAAGAACAATTGCACTAGGGTCTGATATAGGTTGTTAACAAGAACAATTGCACTAGGGTCTGATATAGGTTGTTAACAAGAACAATTGCACTAGGGTCTGATATAGGTTGTTAACAAGAACAATTGCACTAGGGTCTGATATAGGTTGTTAACAAGAACAATTGCACTAGGGTCTGATATAGGTTGTTAACAAGAACAATTGCACTAGGGTCTGGTATAGGTTGTTAACAAGATCAAGAATATAACTAGATTTAAATTTACAAAATAAAATTCACAAATTAAAGTACCAAAAGAATTATAAGTAAAAAATAACAATGGCAATGACTTGGTTATAATATGATGGTAAGATGGTAGACAGGTACACAGGTACAAAGGATAATATAAAGGTTGGAGTTGAATATACAAACTTGAAAATTTGGCAATAAAATGTTATGAAAAGTATAAAATAATGATTAATATACAAAAGTATAATTGACTTGTAGTAAATATGATGTTTAATAAAATTTTAGTAAGTAATAATGATTACATAAAAGTGAAAAAGTAATGTTTATTTCAAGTATTAAATTTTAAGAACAGTTATTTGGATTCAGTATTGCACTGGTAGTTATACTAGAGGTTATTTGGCAGTACAAGGTATTTAAGAGTACTCTAAGATAGTAAATGTGGTATTAAAACAGGTTATGGTAATTAGACAAGTAATGGTAATTAAATGATGTCAAAAATGTTAAGAGTAAATTGTACTGATAGTAAAAATGGTAATTATTAATTTTAGTAAGTAAAATCAATTGATAGTATTTAAAAAATATGAGGTAGTAATATGGACAGAGAAAGTATCAATTCAGCTAATATTTAAGCAAACAATAGTAAATAAGAAAATTACATAAGGTGACTTATGCTTACTAGTAAAATCACATAATGAGGTAGTTGATTATTTAATTACCAAGAGATTGTAAGACACTTGTGCAACATCTGGTTGTCTTTATTGTAGACGTTTCGCCATCCAGTGGCTTTATCAATACAAATTCTTGGACATAATAAGAAAACAGAAGAACTATATACAAAAGATGAGGTAATCAGTCCCTCAGCCTTGGAGGTGGTGTTTACAACACCGTGGTTGTAGAGATTCAGAATCTCTACAACCACGGTGTTGTAAACACCACCTCCAAGGCTGAGGGACTGATTACCTCATCTTTTGTATATAGTTCTTTTTTCTAATTATGTCCAAGAATTTGTATTGATAAATCCACTGGATGGCGAAACGTCTACAATAAAGATAACCAGATGTTGCACAAGTGTCTTAACTTTCATCTTGTCGGTATTGTATACCTGTCTTGCACAAGAGATTGTACTATGAAATTTGAACAATAATGGAGCAAAACATACACTACATTACGTAGGCTTTTAAGTTGGACATTGTTTAGTTATTCTCTGTAAGATTAGTATCCCTGAGAAATCGTGATAGATCATTCTCGTTCGTGATTGTGTACAGTTGTTGACCTACATTCGTTTTCCTAACTAGAATTTTCCCATCCCGTGTGAAGCATTGGTGTATTGTCATTATTCTCCCGCTTAAGTTTTCTGACTCTATACAGGAGGTTCTGACGTTTTTTGGTAAGACACTCGTTTATGTATACATCTTTCTTTACTTTAATAGATGCAATTATTAAGTCTTTTTTCCTGTCATGTGAGTGGAATCTAAGCATAACACTTTTTCTATCATAGGATCCTAGTAACCTGGCTTCCTTTATTTCTGACTCTGGTAATGTAACTTTTGTTTGGTCCCTTATGATCTGGAGAGTAATTTCTTTACTGTTCGTTTGGTTCATATCACTGGGAAAAAGTGGACTGTTAACTATTACTGCGTCCGATAGTTTATCTTGTTCAGTTTTATCTTCTTGGAGAGCAAAGTAGTCACTGAACTGGTTATCTAAGTTGTTCTTCCATTCTTTTACTGCTTCCTCAACCTTTGTATTAAGAGATATTATTTGTTCTATATGGCTATTTATGACTGTTTGGATGGTCTTGTCACAGTTAGTCATTCCTGGTGTTGATAACTTTTGTTCAAGACTGAGGATTTTGTTCTCGAGTTGTGTCATCCTGGTGTCTTGTTTTGTTAGCGTCTCTCGAAGATTCATATTTTCAATAACTAAGGTGGAGATGCATGACTTTAGGGTATCTGGATCGTTGGTCATACCTGAGAGACTACTTGGTAGGTTGAATCCGGGGAAGAGAGGGGAGGATGGGCTGGTGGCAGTTAGTTTAATATGTTTATTATGCACCCCATACCCATCCTGTGGGCGGTAGTCAAAAGATTACAGAGGTACATAATGGGTCCAGGGACTGGGCCTCAAAGTTTTGATAGCTGAGCAAGTTACAGAGGTAATGAATTCACAATTTACAAAGGTAATGAACTCACAATTTACAAAGGTAATGAACTCCAGGTAGGTCTAGTCACAATCATGACAAGTTACAAAGGTATTTACAGATTACAGAGGTACACAATGGGTCCAGGGACCGGGCTCCAAAGTTTTGATGGCTGAACTAGGTACAAGGTAATGGACTCACAAGTTACAAAGGTAATGAACTCACAAGTTACAAAGGTAATGAATACTGTAAGAATGGTTACTTACGTGTATACATGGCTGCAATCATGAACAAATTTTAGAGTAATGAGCAATTCACACTTCCACACCCGGTCACAACTGTAGTGAGTTATTGGTGCAAATGTTGATTGTTGAGTCTCTCTCACACACACACACACACATACAAATTCATACACACACACACATAAACACACACACACACACACACACACACACACACATACACACAAACTCATACACACACACGCACACACACTCATACACACACACACACTCATACACACACACACACTCATACTCACACACACACACACACACACACACACACACACACACACACACACACACACACACACACACACTCACACACTCATACACATACACACAAACACACACACACACACACACACACACACACACACACACACACACACACATGCACATATGTGGTAATGCTTTATTTACAGCTAGCAAAGTCAGGGTATTTCTCCAGAATGGTCTGTAATATACCACTGTGGATAAAATACTTAGCCATTTCTTGAACACTTCTGAGTGAGTTGTTTCTAAATTCATTAATTTTATCGCACTCCAGTACATAATGACGCAGGGTGTGACAATAATCCATCTGGCAAAGTTTACATTTCGTTTGGTCTACATCTGGTGGTGGTGATTTAACCTGCCAAAGATACTTGTAACCCAGCCGGAGCCGGGCGGTAGTGACATCCAAGAGTCTGCTTATTTTGTTGGATGCACCATAGACATGTGGCTCCTCCTGCATGATAGAATGATGATAGATGGACTCACTGGTGTCAATCTCCCTGAGCCTTAAGTCCATAAAATTCAGCTGAAGTTCTTTTCGTATTATTGTTCTCAAACTACTACCTGACAAGCCAAGATTGTAATCTACTCCCTCTTTGAAAGCATACAGCTTAGCCAATTTATCAGTTCTATCATGCATCTGAAGACCAATGTGAGATGGAATCCACAGCATGTGCACTCTGACTCCACTGTCCACAATCCTACCATACCTGTGTCTGGCTTCTGACACAAGCATGCCACAATTTATGCTTAATGAGTTGAGAGCATTTATGGATGACAGAGAATCAGTTACAATTAAACTGTCAATCTTTGATACATAGATGCATTTCAGTGCAAGGAGTATGGCAAACAGTTCTGTCTGAAGGGTAGAGGCCCAATTATTGATGCGTGCTCCAATTTCTTTAAGAGAGCCATCACTCTGTACGACAACAGCAGCACTACCAGCTGCACCAGTGGATTGGTGAACAGAACCATCAACGTAAATAATTTGCGAGAGTGTGTGCTGTGTGACTAAGTTATCAATACAGCTTAAGGCCTCATGTTTGGCTTCAAGGCGAAGTTTTGGTTGTGATTTAAGAAGTAGTTTGGGGGGAAATGGAGGAATGGTAGTTTGGAATGGGGTAATATTCCATGGAGCGGAGAAGTGCCACTGTTGCCTTACTTGACATAGATCATGTATCTGATTCATGCGGAGGTCGGTTCCAGTCTTTTCGATCCATCTGGAGGAGTGTTCACCAGTGCTGAGGAAAGTTTGGAGGGCTTCTGTGCAGGGGTTTGAATGAGCTTGCCTGAGCATATTAACCCCAATTAGGATATTTCTTTCAGTAACACGATCTCTGATGCTTGGAATATCAAGTTCTTTTTGCATATTTAAAATTTTGGCAGTACGAGGGCATCCTAGGATGATCCTCATTGCTTCGTTCTGCAGTTTTTCCAGCCCTCCAAGCTTCCAGTCAGACACAAGAGCAAGTAGTGGCGCAGCATAATCAACCAATGATCTAATATAAGCAAGATACATCATTTTCACAATTTTAACATTAGCACCATACCTGGGGTGAAGCCCTGCCACAACTCTAAGTGCTCTTAGTCGTTCTTTGTATTGGCGACAAAGTCTTGTTACAACAGGTCCAAGTAGTGGAACCTCAAAGCCTAGATACCTGTATCTGCTTACATATTCTAGAAGAGACCCATCATGCAATTGGATCTGACGAACTGTGCCTCTCTGTCGAGGAGGACGCCTATTGAGTATCTTTGTTTTATCAGTAGAGATTATCAACCCCAGGTCCTGATACGAGGCTAGTACATGATTAAGAATGTTTTGGGTGTTGGAGAATCCGGTGGTGTGAATCATTATATCATCAGCAAAACTAATCACATAATTATGGGGCTGACTAGGCATAGCATTAAGTAATGCATTAATTTGAATATTGAACAGTGTGGGACTGAGCACACCTCCCTGTAGGGTTCCTAATTCAAAGTCTTTAGTTACACTTCTATGTCCCTGGAACAACACAGACGATTTTCTGTTGGACAGGTAGCCTTTAATCCAGCGGAGAAGCCATCCTCCAACATCCATTCTGGCAAGTTCACTAATTATTACATGTCGGTTGGCTACATCGAAAGCGGATTTAAGGTCAAGGAAGGTAGTGTAGGAGCTGTCAGTGTGCAGGGTGAGAAAGGTGGCTATGCAATGATGCACGCTCCTTCCATGCATGAAACCATGTAACCGGGGAGACAAAAATTGTTTGATTCTGTACATGAGACGATTAAGAATCATTCTCTCAAATGTTTTACACAAGCAGCTAGTAAGAGATATTGGGCGAAATGCATTTTGTTGATTGGGCTTAGGAATTGGAATGATGAGGCTGCTGGTCCAAGATTGAGGGATTACCTGGTACTCGACACAGCAATCTGAGTATGTTGTAAGTAATACCATCCTCACCAGGCGACGTGGAGTTGCCCTTAGTTAGTGCTGCATCAAGTTCATAATTAGTGAAAGGAATGTTGCAATCATCTGCCTTGCTGAGCATAAAGCAAACAAGTCTCTCCCTTGCATCATATTTGTCATTTAATTTTGCCTGTGTGGTACTGGGAAGATTGTCATAGCTAGATGTAGCAGCCCAAGCACTGACTAACTCATTCGCCCTATGCAAGGGATGAGGGTGCGCGATCTGCCCAGTTCGGTTACCCTTAATTCTATTTATGTCCCTCCATGCCCGGCTAAGTGGGGTGTGAGCATTAAGACCGTTGACAAATTTTTCCCAGTCGGTTTGCCGCAGCTCTGTCATACGCTCTCTGGCAGCAGCAAGGGCAGTTTGGAAGAGCCTCAGCATTCCAGGGGTACGATGTTTTCTATAGGCTAGGCCTAGTCTGCAAGCAGTACGTTTCAGTGTACGAAGTTTAGAATCATTGTAATAAGTATGGTTTTTGAAGGAGGTATGATTATTATGGAAGTTTGTTGGGTTTAGAGTACCAAGAGGTTTCAGTGACGGCTCTAAGTAGTTCTGAATACTGCTCACAAGATCATTGTTAAAGGTCTCTACAGATGAACACTCATAGGAATTATACCAGTCAGTCACATGTGCAACAAAGTCATCATGCTGATCAGTGGGAACATTAAAACGTTTCCGTTTGAATATCCCACCAGGAAGGGTAGTATTACCAATATCTAGAGAGGTTAGCCTAGGGAAATGATCAGACACTATATCTGTTACAATGGAAGACTCACAGATGGCAGAAGTAATGTTGAAGCCCAGACACAGATCAAGGACGCCTCCATAGATATGTGTGGGTTCAAGGTCACCTACAATTTGGACATTATCATGACTGTTTAAGAGTGACAACAGTTGATTACCATTATGATTACCAAACTGTGAGTTTCCAATGCTTTTGTGTCTCGCATTGTAATCGCCAATAATAAGAGTAGGCTCAGAATGAGCACAAGTTGGGAGCTCCAAGTAATTAAATTTATCAGCAGGAGCATTCAAATTAAATATGTTGAGAGCAGAGTTCCCTATATAAATCCTAACACCGTGATATTGTAGCCCCTCTGTTTTCTTATGTGCAAGAAGTTGATGGGGAAGTGATTTTTTAATATACAGAACACAAGAGTTAGTAGATTTGAGGTTATATGCAACAAATGATGGTAATTTAGGGGGTTGGGATTTTTCAGGGACTGCACTCTTGTAGACACACAACATCAATGGGTTCGGTGGTTACTTTATGATGAAGGTCAGGAAGTCTTTTTCTAGTACTTGGATCCTCTTTCTTATTCTCCTATTTCCGTCACATTTAACTATGTATTTACTATTTATCCCACTTTCTTTTTGTTCACTCTCTGGATCACTCTGATCTCTGTCCTCCCACCCCACGCTGTCATCTGGACGGACATGACAGATGGGCTCACCCTGCAGGTAAATCAACACATGTCAATCACGCGGCAGCCATGTTTGTTGTTATTGTTGTGGTGTGGCCTTGAGCGGTAGTGAGAGGGGTGGTAGCTGGGCCGGCGTCCTCCTGGCTACACTTTTTGAATATGTGATTTTTCGGTGTTTTCTTGCTGGCCTTGGTGCTGTTTCCTCTGAGATTGCCCCTCATAATACTACAGGAATTGTTGTAGTTAAGAAGTTGTAGTTATACAAAGCTTAGGGTTACGTTGTTCGGCTGGCAGCGGGGTGTTGCTTTGGGTTTGAGGGCAGTCTTCCTTTGATCTCTATTATTTTCGATTTGCAGGTTTCACTGTTGGTAATCTTTGGTCATTCTGGGTGCTACGTTGGGTAGTGCAGTTTTGCTTGTAACTAGGTCATCATAGGAGCATTGGTGGCTCTGATAGTTGGAGAAAAGTACGGAGCTTGGAGGTTGCTGCTGTTGCTGTATTTCACGACTTAACTGTTGTTTTCCTTCTGCTGTGACTCTATAACAACTTTGGCTCAGATCTGGTTTTTGATGGTATGTGTTGAGAATTTTTGGCCTTACCTGCCGTGTTTATTATGACATATAATGAACACTTAGCTGATAAATGACAGCAAGTCGTCTACACAGCCGCCCCTGCAGACGAGGTCTAGATGCTGTCGAAACCATCACAACAGTGGGCTGTCAAGAGATACAATTTGTAAGTATAAATTACCCCTAGGGGGTGTTATGCCAGCATATTTCATTCGATGATGGCTGACATAATACTTACTTGTTTGGACTCAAAAGTCCACACCTTACTGCCGATTATAGGTTGATTACAAACTCCTTGTGACTCAAGAATTGCGCAATCCCCCGATCTACAAGAAATTCGTAACATACCTTGCTCTTTGTAACGTGAGCTATGGTGTTCTCAACACCTTCGACAGATATCGGTGACTTGATAGAAGCTGAAGTGTCCTTGGATGTCCACGTCTTCCATTGTCTAGGAAACGCACACTGGTACACTATGTTCAACAAGATTCGTCTTTATTGTTCACAATGTATCACAAGAGAAGCTGATCACACTTCTCTAAGTGTTTATTGTGTTGTGTGAGACACTTTATTCACACTAATGCACAGATCAGTGTCCTTTGCTGGTTATCCTGGCGTCAGTGTCTCGTAGTAGAGTCAAAGTTAGTCTGGCGTCGTCACACCGCTCCATGCCGTCACTGCCCTAATACACAAAAAAAACGCTGACCTAGTACCTTGCATCCTTGACACCTCCTCGATGAAGCAAAGCAGAATGTTTGTTTCTTGCTGTCTTAATCATAGACAACAATGTACAATATCTTTACTATGGTAATAAAGTGGGAGCAGGATTTTCCTTAATTGTCCTGCTAAATAAGAGATGTACTGTCTCTTATAAAAATACACGTTGCAACACCCCTGCAAGGAGCAGAGGTCATTTGACCACGCATAGCATCTGTGATCAATTACTCACTCTAGAAGTAAACAAGACGCTCGCCCCTTCTAGTGGCCCCTCAGGGCTGAAAGGGCTGAAGGGGGCTGATACCCCCCTCCTGGAGAAAATTTCTCCACACTGGGGGGCGGCGGAGGTTCGCTGCAGGTGAACTATTCATCACTTAACATTAATTTAATTTTCTCACTCGCCACCACTGCTGCTTGTCTTTTCTGAACAGCTTTAGTCTGTGTGGTGTCTGGAGAATCACTAATTTTGTTTTCAACACTGTGTAATTCTAACGGCACTAGTTTATTTATTGTCCGCTTATTCACTACACCTTTGCTCAAAACATCAACTGTCCTGATGATTCCATTTGCATCAGGATATATGGTCACAATTTTTCCAAGTGGCCATTGGGACCTCGGACCATCATTGTCGATAATCACTATGTCACCAGGTCTTAAGGACTTATGATTTTCAGGAATACCAGCTCCATAGAAGTGTTCTCTCAATGAGGTGAGATAGTCTTCTCGCCAAATTTTCTCCCAACGTTCAATCACTTTATTAAGGTGTTTGAATTTACGTCTGAGTTGCTCAGGTTCGAAATAAGTAGGATCCTCTATGATTTCTTTATCATTCATGGGAGGAACAGGTTCGAGCCTTCTGCCATGGAGTAAATGAGATGGACTTAACACTTCTAAATTGTCCAGATCATCGGTAACATAAGTTAGAGGTCTGTTGTTGACTCTATTTTCTATTTCAGTCACAACTGTACGGAATTCTTCTAAGTCTATTCTCTGACGATGAAGAGTCTTCCTTAAACAACGTTTTACAATGCCGATCATTCTTTCATAAAATCCGCCGTGCCATGGAGATTTAGGAGGAATGTATCTCCAACGACATCTGCGTTGATTCAGCATCTGTTGTACTTCTGGTTGATCAAAGATCTTGCTTATATAAGCAGCACCAGCAACAAAGTTCGTTGCATTATCTGAAATCATCAGTCTGGGACATGCCCTTCTGGCTGCAAACCTTCTGAATAATTTGATAAAGGTTTCAGCAGACATGTCAGTGGCTACTTCTAGATGTACTGCTCTAGTTGTAGCACAAGTGAACAAACAGATGTACACCTTGATGGGAACTTTGTCAACTGTTTTGGTTAAAATTATTGGTCCAGTGTAATCTACACCTGTCACCTCAAATGGAGTGACATGACAAACTCTTTCAGAGGGATATGGAGGTGGACCTGGATACTGACATACTCGCATATCGTAGTGACGACAAGTAATACAGTCCTTTATTTGTTTTTTCACACTTTGTCGACCTTGAGGTATCCAGTAGGATTGTCGTATATGACAAAGCGTGTCAGCTACCCCACCATGTAACACGTTACTGTGGGCGTTTTGCACAATCAGTTTTGTTAGCCAATGATTCTTGGGGATCAATATTGGATGTATGGCTTCTTTAGGTAGTGAAGAATTATGAATTCTTCCTCGACATCTTATAATCCTTTCTGAGTCGAGATAAAGTCCTAAAGAATTAATCATGGCAAGTTTCTTTGGGGATTTATCTTGTGTTTCTAGAAATTTATATTCTGTAGAGAAAACATCTTTCTGTATTAGTTTCACCCAGTATTTAATGGGTTCAAGACATTCATAATCAGGTTTAATTCCTTTAATGAATTTAAAGACAAGAGCTGTAACTCTTAAGAGTTTACCCAAAGATGAGTATTTAGATCCATCAATGACTATTTCTGTTGTGTCTGCAGTATTTACACAACTTATTTCTGCTGTGTTCAAGCAGACTGTTTCTTCTGGCATAATGTGAGCTTTTTGCTGAGGCCAGTTATTTTCATCAGAGAGCCAGTTCGGTCCGTGGAGCCATAATTTATTATCCACAAATTTCTTAAGTGGGACACCACGTGACAACATGTCAGCTGGATTCTCTTGGGTAGAGACGTGAAGAAAGAGATAATCTCTCTGCATCTCTTTTATTTCTGCTACTCTGTTCTGTACATAGACCAACTTACTCTTATTATTTCTTAACCACTGGAGAACTGCCTCATTATCACTCCAGATCACGGTTTTCTCAATAGTGAGATGATCAAGTACTTTGTTGAGATAGACAGCTAATTTTGTACCTACATAGAGTGCTGTCAGTTCCAATTGTGGTACTGTTCTGACCTTCAAGGGTGCTACCCTGGCCTTTGAAGTAATTAGTGTACTTCCTTCAGCATTACTTATGTAAGCTACAGCGCCATAACCTCTGGTTGACGCATCACAGAACACATGTAATGTGTACTTGTTTCCCTCTTGACCTATTTGTCTGGGAAATTTAATTTGATGAAGTTGTTTAAACTCCTTGGATATTTCATCCCATGCTTGACTCATTTCTAGAGGCAAGTTCTCATCCCATCCAATTTTGAGTTTCCATGCATCTTGCATAAGCATTTTACCTTTTATGGTAATTGGTGAGACGAGTCCTAGAGGATCAAAACATTGTGATACCTCTGACAGTAAACTACGTTTAGTGAGTGTACTGCATGATTTATTGTTTATCTTTTTGAGACTCAGAGTATCTTCCTGTGTGTTCCAATTAAGTCCCAGCATATTGTTGCAATCAGGAATTTCAGTTTCAGGGAAATCTTCTTTGATAAGTTCCCTTAATTGCTTTGAATTTGTATTCCACATCCTTAGAGGCATATTTGCTTCTTTCATCTCCTTGTTAGCTTCTCTGTATAAGGATTTCAAATCCTCCTCTTTATTCACAGTACCTTGAAGATTGTCCACATAGAAACTTTTATTTAAGGTTTGTTTGAAGGGACTTTCAGATTTCTTCAAATGTGTATTTAGAGTAGCTTCTAGTAAGAATGGAGAGGATGTTGCACCAAATAATACTGATTTGAAACGATAAGTTTTCACAGGACTTTGAGGATCATGTGGGTTTTCAGGCCACAAGAATCGAGTATAATCTCTATCTATTTCTTGTAGTCCTACTCTTAAGAAAGCTTTGGAAATATCAGCCGTGTAGGCATATGGGTTTGTGCGAAATTTCATAAGCACGTCTCCAAGCTTCTCAGTTAGTGAGGGTCCGGTCATCAGACAGTCATTAAGACTTGCTACATCTTTATTTGCACGTGCGCTGCAATTATATACAACACGTAGTGGAGTGGTTTCAGAATCTTTTCTGACTCCATGGTGCGGGAGATAATGAGCTTCTGTCTTCAACTTATCTTCGACTATTTCCTCAATGAATTTATTGTCCAACTGTTCTTGTATGATATTATCATAGACAGTCAGTAGCTCTGGATTCTTCCTGAGCTCATGTATTTGTGCTTTCATCTGTCCGAAAGCCATGCGATAATTGCTAGGCAGATGTGGTGGATTTAATTTCCATGGTAACCTAACCCAATACTGTCCATCTTTATATTTGACAGTGTCCAAATATTGGTTATAAGTCTGAGACTCTTGTGGGCTTGGTTTATTTACATCAATACCTATCGCATCTAAATCCCACAACTTATCAACTGGTTCATTCATTTCTTCCAGTAATGATAATTTTTGCTGTGGTACATGATCAGCGGTTATTCTCGTAACTAGTACATTTTCCACTGAATCAATATCAGCTTCTTTCCCACTTTGAGAGGGAATAGGACCACATATCATGTGGCCTCCTGCTGTTTTCAGCAAGTGAACATCATGTTTACTTACTATATTTTGCACAAAACAGTGATAATAATCACTTCCAATGATTAAATCAATTGGACTAATTGTGTCCGTCTGTATGTCAGGACAGGCTAACTTGACCTTAGCTGCTTTCAGTGCTGCAACTGTTTCTTTTAATCCCTGGATCTGCACAGATTTAGGCAAATCATCTACTACCACAGCTTCTACTGTCTTTTTCCTGTTTCCTAGACCAACAGTGATTTTGGCTAGGTCATATGTCTGTTTACCAGAATTATGGAAAAAACCAGCTATATCTAACTGTATTTTGGCATAGGGTTGTTTATTCAGTTTCTGCAATACTGATCTTCTTATGAAGGACCTTTGTGAGCCTTGATCAAATAGTGTTAGCACATTGGTTTTGTGTAATTTATTAGATAACTCAACTCGAGCTATCGGGAGAGCAGTTGCTTTAAACTTATCTCTCACATTTAATGCTGTTGCTTGTTGACTTCCTGATTCTGTGGAAGTCTGCTGCTGTTCAGCAAAAGTATTTGGGCATAATGCTGTATGATGCATACCCTTGCATTTAAAACACTTCTTCAGTGAGCATTTTCCTCCCTTGTGTTCACCTAAACACTTGATGCATCTTTTCAGCTGATGAATACGTTGTTTACGTGCCTCTATTGATGTGTATTGAATACAATACTGTGTCCAATGTGTTCCATCACAAAGTACACATTTTGGAGTACGTTTATGTGTGACAGTTTGTTTACTGTCTGTTGTATTCACAGCTTGATAAATGCCTATATGGGATTTCCCATTATGTGGTTTAGTGGGAGTAGGTATACTCTTTTTATACTGAGTTGAAGGTTTATTATCCACTGGATTTGTGGATTTTTCATCTTGTCTCGTTGCTTGCATGCATGAAACTATTGTTTGTAAACCATTGCTAATTTCTTCACGAGTGAAATAGCGTTTATTGAACATAATATTTAATCGTTCAATAGTTTGTGGTGACAGCTTATCCTGTACAATACCACTGATAAACCAATCACATTGTCTTAGGTCATATTTAGCACCTAGAGATCTGAGACTATTGTCTAATGTGATTCTAAATGCCTGTAAGTCTGAAAAACAATGTTTGGGTGGCTTCAAGCTTGATATTAAGACTGCATGTCTAACTCTAGCCTTGTCAGCATCGAAGTAATTGTCTGCTAAGACACGTAAGGCTATTTGATAATTGCCTTTAACCACCGGAAATGACTTAATCAGTTCATAGGGTTCTCCCTTCACAAGACATTTAAGATAATTAAACTTAGCAATCTCATCTATGTCAGTTCGTGAATTTACTATGGATTGAAAACCACTAATGAATTCTTCATAATTATGACCTTGGAAAATAGGTAATGACAATGTAGGTAAGCTTGGTAATGGGACACTTGTTGTTGTTACAGGTGTAACAGGTGTTTGACCACTAGTAGGTCTCTGTGACAGAGTTTTACGGCAGATAGCCTGTACTCCTGTCCACCTTAATTGTTGATCACTAAAAGTATCCAAAACATTTTTAATTTCATCTTCAGATGGATCTGATTCAAGAAATTTATTTTCATAATGTGTATAGTCTGAATTAATTATTTCCAGACGTTGTGTAAATAATTCAAACTTGACCTCAAGATCATCAAAATCTATGTTTGTATCTTGAGTTAATCCTAGACAGACTGAAATTAGATTTTCTAATTGTGTAATCTTAGTCTGTAAAGACTGAAACTGAGTTTTCAAACAAGCCATTTTAATGGTATACTGAAAATTCTAGCACCACACTTAGAGTGTTTATAAAACACTGTACTGCTATAGACAGCTGAGTTTTTGTTATGCTTAAGTCAGCGATAATCGAGTCAGACACTACTGACTCACTAAGCTTAACCTCAGGGTTAATGACCATGAGGGTACAGGGTACATGTGGCTGATGTTTACGGCTTAGAGTTTGCTGTGTCAGCCTGACCATGATGATTAATCGTAAATAACGTTATACACTTCATTCACTATACACTATAAATGTCACTGTATAACTGTAATCACACGTGAATATTACTTACACATATATAAATTTCACTGTTAATATATATTTGAAAGCTTACACTTTATATATAAGTTCCTTTAATATAACAGGTAGATCTATAAGAAACAAACTTTAACACAATCTTGTCTCTTAATTTCTGTCTATAAACATTATAAACACTGTGTGTATATATATACACTCAGACAAACAACATCACTTGGGTGTTGTCTTATTCAGCGATTTCTCCAGATTGGAGCAGTTGATGCAGGGTGTGGGTGAGTCACCCAGCTCCCGTTTTCTTTGGGTGTCCGCTGGGTGAGCGCCCGTTTTCTTTTGGGTGAACGCTGGGTGAGCGCCCGTTTTCTTTTGGCTGCCCATTCTCTGTGATTGAGTCTGGAGGGACTCATTTATACTGATTTATATTGTAAAACACTAGTTTTACAGCTTTTTTCGAAGGACCTTGGCTCATAGGTTATTTGTACACTGTAGTACAACATATTTGGACCACAGTGTGGTCTTTATCCGGTTCGAGCACGACCAAAGCTCTGTTGAGAATTTTTGGCCTTACCTGCCATGTTTATTATGACATATAATGAACACTTAGCTGATAAATGACAGCAAGTCGTCTACACAGCCGCCCCTGCAGACGAGGTCTAGATGCTGTCGAAACCATCACAACAGTGGGCTGTCAAGAGATACAATTTGTAAGTATAAATTACCCCTAGGGGGTGTTATGCCAGCATATTTCATTCGATGATGGCTGACATAATACTTACTTGTTTGGACTCAAAAGTCCACACCTTACTGCCGATTATAGGTTGATTACAAACTCCTTGTGACTCAAGAATTGTGCAATCCCCCGATCTACAAGAAATTCGTAACATACCTTGCTCTTTGTAACGTGAGCTATGGTGTTCTCAACACCTTCGACAGATATCGGTGACTTGATAGAAGCTGAAGTGTCCTTGGATGTCCACGTCTTCCATTGTCTAGGAAACGCACACTGGTACACTATGTTCAACAAGATTCGTCTTTATTGTTCACAATGTATCACAAGAGAAGCTGATCACACTTCTCTAAGTGTTTATTGTGTTGTGTGAGACACTTTATTCACACTAACGCACAGATCAGTGTCCTTTGCTGGTTATCCTGGCGTCAGTGTCTCGTAGTAGAGTCAAAGTTAGTCTAGCGTCGTCACACCGCTCCATGCCGTCACTGCCCTAATACACAAAAAAAACGCTGACCTAGTACCTTGCATCCTTGACACCTCCTCGATGAAGCAAAGCAGAATGTTTGTTTCTTGCTGTCTTAATCATAGACAACAATGTACAATATCTTTACTATGGTAATAAAGTGGGAGCAGGATTTTCCTTAATTGTCCTGCTAAATAAGAGATGTACTGTCTCTTATAAAAATACACGTTGCAACACCCCTGCAAGGAGCAGAGGTCATTTGACCACGCATAGCATCTGTGATCAATTACTCACTCTAGCAGTAAACAAGACGCTCGCCCCTTCTAGTGGCCCCTCAGGGCTGAAAGGGCTGAAGGGGGCTGATACCCCCCTCCTGGAGAAAATTTCTCCACAGTATGTCGTATTGTCGCTGGGCCTCTCTCCTTGTCCATGCACATTCATTTCTGCTCTTCATCCCAACTTGTTTTCCTGAGTTCTCTACCTCCTATACTTTTTCCATGCTCTAGCACACCTCCGGGTAAACCATGGCTCACTCTGGTATGTATAATTGTAAGTATGCGTGTATATGTATGTATTGTAATGTTCCAGTTTCTCGCCAGATCTTTTTCTTCTGGCTACAATACATGAGTTTTGGTGCCCAGCTGTGTCCGTTTTCCCCGTGTGTGGGATAAGTCATCCTAAGATATGGTAATTAAAAGAATACTAGAAACTCCAGATCCTCTGCGATGAAATTTCTGAATCTCCTTCAGCTGCCGAACTTAGTCTGGAAGATATGACGACTACACTGCTGAAGTCTCCCAAGTGAGGTAGTATGAAATCTACCTTGTGTGATGGAACATAAAAGGGTAACATTGCTGTCGTATAGAATAGTGTAGCAGCAATTTGCTAATGCATCAAATTTTACTCTTACTGAAAAACTGAACATATCCATAAAAAAAGAAAGATAATAAACAGGCTCCAAAGGGATACTCTCCGACACTCACCCTCTTCCACCTCTTCTATAATCACCGTCGAACCATAATCTCCCTCACCCCACCGATATCCCTCAAAGTCCCTGCCATTTTTTTCTGCCTCTCTCCAATGAAACTCTCTCCTGCCTCAACCAGCACCTATAAGATCCTCCAACAACAGAGTCGTAAACTTGAAGGTAAATTTTAATACTGCGTTACGAGGGGTAAAGTGAAGTGGAAAAATGGAGTTAAAGCTGAGAATGGAGTTACCGAGGGAGGGGTGAAAAGGAGGTGGAGTAGCGAAGGAAATGAGGGGAAAAGGAAGGAGAGGAAGGGGAGATGAGAAACAGGAGGGGAAGAAAGGATGAGGGGAATGGAAGAAGGGAGAAGAGAAAGGGAGAGGAGAGAGGGGGAGTTAAAGAAAATGGAGGGAGGAAAAGCTGAGATGAAAAGGGAGAATAAATAAAGGGAAGGATGGCAGTGTAGAGGAAGCATGAAAAAGCAAGACAGAAAGATAAGGAAAAAAGGTGGAGAAAAGTTTGGAAGAAATTGCAGCGAAAGAGGAAAGGGAAAGAAAGTGGAAGTGATAGGTGGAAGAAAAAGTAGGAGGAGAAGGAGGAGGAAGAAGAGGAGGAGTCTGCTATCCTACCAACCCAGACCCAGGACAACACTCACCACGTATGTGATCACCAGGAGCATCAGCACCACCACCACCATCACCAGCACCACCACCACCACCACCAACAGAGCCGGCACCACCAGCACCGCCAACAGAACCAGCACCACCAGCACCACCACCAGCATCACCAGCACCACCACCAACAGAGCCGGCACCACCAGCACCGCCAACAGAACCAGCATCACCAGCACCACCACCAGCATCACCAGCACCACCACCAGCATCACCAGCACCACCACCAACAGAGCCGGCACCACCAGCACCGCCAACAGAACCAGCATCACCAGCACCACCAGCACCACCACCAGGACCACCACCACCAACAGAGCCAGCACCACCACCACCACCAACAGAACCAGCATCACCAGCACCAACAGCACCACCACCACCAACAGAACCAACATCACCAGCACTAGCGTCACCACCACCAACAGAACCAGCACCACCAGCACCAACATCATCACCGCCAACAGAACCAGCACCACCAGAACCAGCACCAGCATCAGAGCCAGCACAGCACCAGCATCAGAACCAGCATCAGAACCAGCACCACCAGAACCAGCATCAGAACCAACATCAGCACCAGCACCACCAGAACCAGCACCAGCATCAGCACCAGCACCACCAGCACCAGAACCAGCATCAGCACCACCAGAACCAGCAACAGCATCATAACCAGCATCAGCACCAGCACCACCAGAACCAGCACTAGATCCAGCATCATCACCAGCACCACCAGAACCAGCACCAAAACCAGCACCAGCACCACCAGAACCAGCACCAAAACCAGAACCAGCATCATCACCAGCACCACCAGAACCAGCACCAGAACCAGCACCAAAACCAGAACCAGCATCAGCACCAGCACCACCAGAACCAGCACCAGCATCAGCACCAGCACCACCAGAACCAGCACCAGCACCACCAGAACCAGCACCAGCATCAGCACCACCAGAACCAGCACCAGCATCAGCACCAGCACCACCAGAACCAGCACCAGCATCAGCACCACCAGAACCAGCACCAGCATCAGGACCACCAGAACCAGCACCAGCATCAGCACCACCAGAACCAGCACCAGCATCAGCACCACCAGAACCAGCACCAGCATCAGCACCACCAGAACCAGCACCAGCATCAGCACCAGCACCACCAGAACCAGACTTAGCACCACAACACACTAAGAAATCAGTTGCCGAATTATCAGCGAAACACAAGTGCTGCAGGAAACACAAGTGGTGCAGGGAACACAAGTGGTGCAGGGAACACAAGTGGTGCAGGGAACACAAGTGGTGCAGGGAACACAAGTGGTGCAGGGAACACAAGTGATGCAGGGAACACAAGTGGTGCAGGGAACACAAGTGGTGCAGGGAACACAAGTGGTGCAGGTAACACAACTGGTGCAGGAAACATAAGTGATGCAGGAAACACAAGTGATGCAGGAAACACAAGTGATGCAGGAAACACAAGTGATGCAGGAAACAGAGCAGCACCCTCCACATACTACAGCAGTGTTCCCACTGTTACCGGAGGCACACCGCTGATAACTGCGAGATATCAGGTGTAACTACAACCACAAGAAGATACAGAACAGAGTCCCATTACATATAAGATCACCAGTTCTTTAGAGTTGGAGAGAATATGACGTTTACTTACTACCCACTACCAGCTACTAACTACCCACTACCAACTACCACCAACTTCAGGAGAAGGGACACTTTTACACGTCTCCTTACCAGCTACTCCTATCTCAGCTCAGCAGATGGTTTCGTGAATTAATCAAGACCAGAGAGCTACATTCCAGTGGGTGCTACTGTGGCCTACCTGTCTCCTGTTGAGTCAAGTTGAATACAAACATGAGAAGCCAGCGTAGTATCATCCTGTCAACATTAAGGGCTTCAAATTCAATGTTGGTGAACTCACGTACAGCATCGTGAACATTCATCGTCCCGACATGATCGCCGTTATTGAGACGACAGGATTCCGGATAATTTTGCTGGAATTCCTGGCTACACTTCATGGATGCGACGAGCCAGGCAAGGTTAGGGAGGAGGCGTTGGCATATACTTTGATAAAAGTGTAACATGCCCTGCACATTGGCACTGCTATTCCTAATCAAGAAATAATTTCTTCAGACTATGCTTAAACCTTATAAGCTCCAAACTAGCAAATACAACGTACAGACTTCAAAGGCAGGAAGAAGACTATCAAATTCCTGATGAAAAATTGGGACTCCATTCTGTTTTAGCATAAATATCAACAGATTAATAACAAAAAAAGGCACAATACCGTGACTGGAACGATACACAAATAACCCGCACATAGAAGAGAGAAGCTCTACGTGCGGGTTATTTGTGTATCAACAGATTATAATTGTTAGTGACTTTAACCAACATATTAAGAGGAATTTTGATGACTCACTTACAGTGTGTGATATGAATAATTTGTTGACTTATCTTTCCTCTTGGTTATGTTGGTTTGTAGATGAATGGTTCAGAGAACCGACATGTTGATAAATTAGACACATGTGCAACTCTTGGGTATCTTTATTGCGGAAACGTTTCGCCACACAGTGGCTTCATCAGTCCATACAAAGGAGAATCTTGAAGAACAGGAGGAGAATGAGGTAATCAGTCCCTCAACCTTGAGTCGATGTGGTCAGTCCATCAATCTTGAATAGATTGATGGACTGACCACATCGACTCAAGGTTGAGGGACTGATTACCTCATTCTCCTCCTGTTCTTCAAGATTCTCCTTTGTATGGACTGATAAAGCCACTGTGTGGCGAAACGTTTCCGCAATAAAGATATCCAAGAGTTGCACATGTGTCTAATTTATCGTTATGTTGGTTCATGTGATTACGGTGCTGTTTGGAACTAGGTGAAGAATCAGAACATAATCAGGCTGTCACGGGAGAGAAACCTGGCCGGCTCTTTGCTCGGAGCTTGCTGCCGATTGGAATTCTCTTCTCTAAACATATGCTTAATCTTCATTGCAAGTACATCCATCATGAGCAGTTTGTATCGAATAATTAAAATCAGCCTTGGTTTGGCTTTCGATGCCGAGAAGCAACGAAAGCTTGGAGAAGGTACAAGAGGCATCCCACTGTCTATAACAGGAACCTGCACAGGTAAGCCTTTGAAAGAACCCCAGAACTGGGCCATTTGTAGATGGAAGATTGACACGAAATGAAAATTGCCATCAAAAAGATTGAGTTCCGAAACCAGATAGTCCTTTGTCAAGGACCGGCAAGGATAGTTACTTAATGAAATTGTTCCACATCGAAACTATCCATACCAGCAATAATAAAATACTGACCTGTTTGTTGAACACTGTGATGCTGAGATACAAGTTCTTGATTCAGTTATGGAACCTCGCAAGAACTTTCAAATTTGTCAAAGGCAACAGTAAGACAGAATGAAATGTATCTCTTTAAATCTCCGTAGGCTCGGATGAGATGAGCCCAAGATTGTCGAGTAGATGTGCAGATTATTATAACCTTCTCTGTGGAGAAAGGTAAATACAGTCCTGGTTTATAAGAAGAAGAGCAGAGCAAAAATCACCAACAACAGAACAGTGTCACTTGTCAATCACTGTCAAGATTCTTGAGACAGTAATCTCTCTGCAAATAATTTTTTTTTACTGCCACTCGTTTGTTTGTGACCGTCAATATGCTTAAGAAAAGGTCTCTTTGCTGCTGCTGTGTAGTAGCATTGGATATTGCTGATACTTTTGACTGAGTATGGCACCAGAGACTCACGGCAAAAATTGCAAGCACTGGAATTTGTATCTCAGTACTACACCTCCATAGTGATTACTTACAAGGTCTCTAAGAGTAGTTCTCAAGAGTATAGAGTCAACAAGACACTCAGTGGTGCGAGTGTTCTACAAGTGTGCCTGGTCTATTGTAACGGAATGTCTATTTCGATGACCTCCATCAACTCATCCTAGAATCCCATGCCTAAGCAGATGACTGTACTCTGACATTTACTTATCAAGCAAGGAAATGCCAGCTGCTGCCAGGCACTTGTGTCACCAGCTTTCAGTCATGTCAGCCTGGGAAAAACGATGGCAGGCTTCATTTGCTTCTGAAAAGATACAGTGGCAGGATTAAATGAAGGAGTAGTAGAACCCGGGGATGAGGTGTATACCTTAGTGGTGAAATTTGACTCCAGAATGTCTATGAAGAACCAAGTGGTAAAGCTTGCAAGCAGGGCAGCACAGAAGCTAACGCATTAAGGTGTATATCGTTCCTTCTCGACAACAGAGGATGTAAAGCTCGGTACAAGGCACTAGAGTTCTCACGCCGTCAGTGTGCATTACTTTCCTGGATTGCCTGCTCTTCGACTCATCAACGACTTTTAGACAGAACAGAGAACCAAACAAGACTACTTATCTGAAGTCTTGACCTAGCTTTGATAGAGCTGTCATATCACCAGATCCTTCAGCATCAGAGAGATGTGCAGGGCTTTACTGTTCAGTGCAAGATAGATATTTTCACTTTGGAGACAACGAGAAGACAGCATGTACACAACATGATGGGCAGCAAACAGCAACTACACTCTATTGTGCCTTTATCAGGAACATGGTCGTACAGCACTACAACGTCGATGAACTAAAGTCAATTGACCAAATGAAATCGCTGGCTAACAAATGGCTTTAACTTCATCCTGTTCCTTGTTTATATGTATCGTAGCAATAAAAGGCTTTCAAATGAACTGAAGTATATAACAGATTATAACTTGTAAATAAGGAGAGACACGTAACCTACACTCTCAAAAACCATTTTATGAGAGAGAGAGAGAGAGAGAGAGAGAGAGAGAGAGAGAGAGAGAGAGAGAGAGAGAGAGAGAGAGAGAGAGAGAGAGAGAGAGAGAGAGAGAGAGAGAGAGAGACTTCAACACAGGAGGGAGGTGGGCAGCCTTACCGTTATGTACAAGGCCAATACTGTGAAAGTACTACACTTGGCTCCACTCCCTGGACAACGAGAAGCGAACTTCTACACCACTTGATGGGCAACAAACAACAACTACACTCTGTGCCTTTCTCCAGAGCATCGCTTCATCTGACATCATTTATTCCTAGGATGACGCGTGTCTGGAACATGTTTATACAGCATAACGACGTCAACGAAATATAGTCAGTTGACCAAATGAATTCATTAGCCCACAGATGGCTCCAACTTCATTATGTTCCCTATTTGTATGTTTCATAACACTAAAAAGGCTTTTATGTAAGCTGATGTTTGTAAATAAAGTTAGGAACCTTAACCTAACGTTGTTAAACCCTGTGTAAAAAATAAAAGTGCTAATCTGCTGTTAAACCTCTCCATTAAGTGGCACGAGTCGCTGGATGGATCCAAGATCAGCAGTGTAGTAGCACTGGATATTGCTGGTGCTTTCGACCGAGAATGGCACCAGGGACTCTTGGCAAAACTACAAGCACCAGGAGTTGCTTGTTCTGCTCTATGCCTCCTCGGTGATTACCTAAGAGTAGTTGTGAATGGTACAGAGTCAACAAGACACACTACTGGTGAAAACGTTCTACGAGGGAGTTTGCTCGGGCCATTGTTAATGAATGTCTACTTCAATGACCTTTTCCATCTCATCCCAGAATCTCATGCATATTCCGTCGACTGTAATCTGACATTTACTTATCCAAGAAAGGAAATGTCAGCTGCTCTAAGTTACACCAGCCTACAGCTATATCAGCCTGGGGAAAACGATGGTAGGTCACATTTGCTCCTGTAAAAAAACACAAATGATGGTTCAATATGCACCATGATGGTAATGCTGAATCGGTGGTAAGAAATAATAGAAGAGTACTGGTACCCGTGGGATGAAGTTGATATCCGTAGGGTGAAATCTAACTTCAAACTGATTATGACGAACCACGTTGCAAGATTCTCTACAAGGCACAAGTATGCTCATACCTAGAGTATGCTCCACTTTCTTGGACTGCCTGCCCTTTTCCCCTTTCCCTTCTCATCTGCGACTTCTACACCGAAGGGATGTAGATGGCCTTACTGTTATGTACAAGGCCAGTATTGGCTCCACTCCGAGGACAGCGAGAAGAGAGCGTCTACACCACAAGACGGGCAGCAAGCAGCAACTGCACTCCGTACTCTTCTCCAGAACATTGCTTCATCTGAGATCATTTATTAATATGATGACTCTAGAACATGTTAGAACAGCATTACGACATCAATGTAATAAAGTCAGTTGACCAAATGAAATCGTTGGCCCACAGATGGCTCCAACTTCATACTGTTTGCTATGTGTGTCTCATAACAATAAAAAGACTTTCAAATGAGGTGATGTAGGTAACACCCCTTAGCTTGTAAATAAAGTGAGGAATCCATAAATCTTGTAAATCCCTCTGTAAAAGAGAGAGAGAGAGAGAGAGAGAGAGAGAGAGAGAGAGAGAGAGAGAGAGAGAGAGAGAGAGAGAGAGAGAGAGAGAGAGAGACAGAGAGAGAGAGAGAGAGAGAGGGAGAGAGAGAGAAAGTCAGTTGATCAGATGAAAATGCTGGCTCACAGATGGCTCCAACTTCATCCTGTTCCTTACTTGTATGTTTCATAACAATAAAAATGCTTTCAAATGAGCTGATGTAGATAACAGCTCTTAGCTTGCCAATAAAGTTAGGAATCCTTAACCTTGTCAAACCCTGGGTAAAAGAGACAGACAGACAGACAAACAGACAGACAGACAGACAGACAGAGCGAGCGAGCGATCGAGAGAGAGAGAGAGAGAGAGAGAGAGAGAGAGAGAGAGAGAGAGTCGACAATCCACTTTGTGGTGACAGTTTTCCACATGAAAGTGAGGTTGACCTACTTCCCGTCCAAGAATCCCCATCCTATGTTGACGACTGTACTCTGTCATTTACTTATACAAGAGAGAAGATGTCTGCCACTTTTAAGCATGTTAATCACCAGCTTATAACTACAACAAACAATAATAAACATTCCACTTAGGACAGCCCATCATGAAAAAGACTGCAGCAGCTCTGCTAATGAGAAAGTTAGCCTTTTAGCAGTGAGTGCGTGTCACTCGGGTGACTTTTTTTAAACAATTCTCATTCTCTGTGGCTGGCACACGGCTTGACCCACAGGCTACCTACTACGGTACTATTTGCAGCTCAACAGTAGTCGACCTGTACGGTCTGCATGTTGTGAACTGTTCAAGTTTCGAAGGCTGGCATGTAAAAAGTAGTGAAGTCAAGAGAAGCCTTGCTACAGCCCTGTGCCCAGCTTAGAGAGAACCTAGATATGTACTACCCAGCCCCCTGGATGTGCCTGCCTATCACCATGATGGTATCACATTATATCCCTGGATGATGGTATCACACTATATCCCTGGATGCTGGTATCACACAATATCCCTGGATGCTGGGATCACACAATATCCCTGGATGATGGGATCACACAATATCCCTGGATGATGGGATCACACAATATCCTTGGATGCTGGGATCACACAATATCCCTGGATGATGGGATCACACAATATCCCTGGATGCTGGGATCACACAATATCCCTGGATGATGGTATCACACAATATCCCTGGATGATGGGATCACACAATATCCCTTGATGCTGGGATCACACAATATCCCTGGATGCTGGTATCACACAATATCCCTGGATGCTGGGATCACACAATATCCCTGGATGCTGGGATCACACAATATCCCTGGATGCTGGGATCACACAATATCCCTGGATGATGGAATCACACAATATCCCTGGATGATGGGATCACACAATATCCCTGGATGCTGGTATCACACAATATCCCTGGATGATGGGATCACACAATATCCCTTGATGCTGGTATCACACAATATCCCTGGATGCTGGGATCACACAATATCCCTGGACAAATAGAAGACTGCTGGTGTGGAACTGCAGTATACATGTGTATCTACATAGGCCGACCCATACATTCTGTGACCAGCAGGGCGGTGCTACTGATCACAGAGAAGATCACGACCTCAACAAATACAGGGATCTGGCCCACCAGTGCCACTTCGTCCCTATAGGTCCAGAAACACTTGGTTCCTGGATGAATCCTGCCACTTGTTTCATTAAAAACCTGGGCTTCAGACTCATCAAAACCACCAGAGACCCGAGGACTGCTACCTTTCTCTTCCAGTTCCTCAGTGAGGTAATCCAGAGAGGGAATACCTGCTGCATCGTGGGTTCCCGACCTGAGTCCGAGGTGCTCAAGAATATCCACTACTTATATTTGTGTTTCTCCAAACATTCCGAAATATTACATTTATGGAAATTCTGGTACTCATAAATATGTAAGCATATGTTCCTTGTACCATTAAAATAAATAACCAAAAAAATAAATGAATAAATAAATATGTGTGAGTGTGTGTGTGTGTGTGTATTTACAACAACACATTTGTATTTAAATTTTCCTGTATATTTACACCACTTTCACTGATGAAATGTAAATATTTATTATTGAAAGAAATAATTTTCAGTTATTCGATGGATGGTTCTCTGAGAGATATAGAGAACAATAATAATGACGAGAGGTAAAAAGTGGATGGTGCACTGAGGTAATTGTGGGGATAATAAACCACGGCCTGGCTGATCAGGTACTGACTATAGGTGCCTGTTCAGTGCCTTCTTAAAGACAGCCAGAGGTCTATTGGTAATCTCCCTTATGTATGCTGGGAGGCAGTTGAACAGTCTTGGGCTCCTGACACTTTAAAGATTATAGTGGCACCACACTCTTATATAGGAATGAAGCATGTGTTCTGAATATTGCAGAGATTAGGAGGCGGAGGCAGGAGAGATGCCGTGTTTGACTGCAATGTGTGGTGTGTATATTATACGATTTTATTTGGCACGTTTTGGTTATTGCACTAACAAAAATCTTATCTTTCAGTCTGAAGGATTGAGACACTCAGTTCTTCAACTTGTCAGTTTTCAAAACCATTCATCACAGTCTGAAGGATGCTGCAGTTGGTAAAGTAATTTGAACTGTCAGGCAGTACGCTGCTGACAAGACAGATTGAAGGAGTAACAGTTTAATATGTTTATGTACCCCATACCCATCCTGTGGGCAAGTAAGTAAGTAAGTAAGTTTATTCAGGTATACACAAATACAGTTACATAGAATTATCATACATAGCAGCATATGTGTAGAGAACCTAGGATAACCCAAAAAAGTCAGTCAGAGTGACTTATTTCCATTGGTGTCCTTTTACCTTATTATTATAATATAAAGGTTATAATATTTTCTTATTATTCTATAATGAAGATAACATCTTATTATCATACTAAAAAGACTATCTACTACACGAGGGTCATTAAGACTATCTACAATACGAGGGTCATTACTAGGAATAAGGTAAAATTTACACGTATGTTAACTAAAAATTAGAAAATCATTCCCCTCCCTTTCTGTAGCTACATTCATCAGACACCTTTTGGCACTCTTCTTGAACTGGTTCATGCTATGACTGGCTTTGACATGTGCGGGCAGTCTGTTCCATTCCTTTATTGCTATACAATAAAAGGTGTTTGAAGCCTGGCCACTGACTGTGGGTACTACAAAGTTGTGCTCTCTCCCCCTAGTACTATGATTGCTTTGGTTCCCAACCTAGACAAAATTGACAGCAAGATATTCTGGACACTGTTTGTGAGCAATTTTATAAACATTGTCAAAAGATTTCAGAGGTACATAATGGATCCAGGGACTGGACCCCAAAGTTATGATAGCTGAACTAGTTACAAAGGTAATGAATTCCAGGTAGATCTGGTCATAATCATGGCAAGTTACAAAGGTAATGAACTCCAGGTAGATCTGGTCATAATCATGGCAAGTTACAAAGGTAATGAACCATCTACACTCCTATACATGGTAACAGCGACGGTGTTTGCTTGTTCTTGGGTCACTATCTCGGTGGAAGGAGGCTGGCGTGTTAAAAGAATATAATAACTATTTCAAGGAGACATAGCGAATTAATAGATAATGTTATTGAAGGCTTTTAAACAATCTCTTAGCTACTTAAACGTGGTTATATTACTTAACCTACTTATACAACAACATTGTGCAAAAAAAAAAAAGAAGAATGAGAAGGAGAAGACTAAAAGAGGGAAGAGAGGGAGGAGAAGACTAGGAGAGGGAAGAGAGGGAGAGTGGGTAGAGTTATTGGTCATAAATATTTGGTGGTCTCATGTGTTAAAAGCCCTGAGGAGCCGGACTACACCAGCGCCAGGGTAGGCTATAGACTACACAACTAACGTCTGTTCTCTTCTCCAGCACCAAGATAGTCTGTAGGCTACGAAACTAATACCTTTCCACAAATTTTACTACACAGCTGATTTCTTAGAAGCTTTCAGACTGACAGTGCTTTATGACTACATAATTAATGTATTTATAAATCATAAACAACTGATGATCATTTATTAAATGAGTTCATAATTAACTGTAAGCTATAATACATCACAATGTACTAGGAGCCTTTTTAACCCATGACCATTTATGTCTTCCCCACACCATTTATGTCTTCCCAAGACCATTTATGTCTTCCCCACACCATTTATGTCTTCCCAAGACCATTTATGTCTTCCCCAGACCATTTATGTCTTCCCCAGACCATTTATGTCTTCCCCACACCATTTATGTCTTCCCAAGACCATTTATGTCTTCCCCACACCATTTATGTCTTCCCAAGACCATTTATGTCTTCCCCAGACCATTTATGTCTTCCCCAGACCATTTATGTCTTCCCCACACCATTTATGTCTTCCCCACACCTTGTATGTCTTCCCCACACCATTTATGTCTTCCCCACACCATTTATGTCTTCCCCACACCATTTATGTCTTCCCCACACCATTTATGTCTTCCCCACACCATTTATGTCTTCCCCACACCATTTATGTCTTCCCCACACCATTTATGTCTTCCCCAGACCATTTATCTCTTCCCCAGACCATTTATGTCTTCCCCAGACCATTGATCTCTTCCCCAGACCATTTATCTCTTCCCCAGACTATTTATGTCTTCCCCAGACCATTTATCTCTTCCCCAGACCATTTATGTCTTCCCCAGACCATTGATCTCTTCCCCAGACCATTTATCTCTTCCCCAGACCATTTATGTCTTCCCCAGATCATTTCTGTCTTCCCCAGACCATTTATGTCTTCCCCAGACCATTTATGTCTTCCCCAGACCATTTATGTCTTCCCCAGACCATTTATCTCTTCCCCAGACCATTTATGTCTTCCCCAGACCATTGATCTCTTCCCCAGACCATTTATCTCTTCCCCAGACTATTTATGTCTTCCCCAGACCATTTATCTCTTCCCCAGACCATTTATGTCTTCCCCAGACCATTTATGTCTTCCCCAGACCATTTATGTCTTCCCCAGACCATTTATCTCTTCCCCAGACCATTTATGTCTTCCCCAGACCATTTATGTCTTCCCCAGACCATTTATCTCTTCCCCAGACCATTTATGTCTTCCCCAGACCATTTATGTCTTCCCCAGACCATTTATGTCTTCCCCAGACCATTTATGTCTTCCCCAGACCATTTATGTCTTCCTCAGACCATTTATGTCTTCCCCAGACCATTTATGTCTTCCCCAGACCATTTATGTCTTCCCCAGACCATTTACGTCTTCCCCAGACCATTTATGTCTTCCCCAGACCATTTATGTCTTCCCCAGACCATTTACGTCTTCCCCAGACCATTTACGTCTTCCCCAGACCATTTATGTCTTCCCCAGACCATTTATGTCTTCCCCAGACCATTTATGTCTTCCCCAGACTATTTACGTCTTCCCCAGACTATTTACGTCTTCCCCAGACCATTTATGTCTTCCCCAGACTATTTATGTCTTCCCCAGACCATTTATGTCTTCCCCAGACCATTTATGTCTTCCCGAGACCATTTACAATGTCTTTTCCAGACCATCTATGTCAACCCCAGACCATTTATGTCTTCATAGGCCATTTATGAAGTCTTCCCCAGGCCATTTATAATATCCTCCCCCAGACCATTAATGTTTTCCCGAGACCATTTATGTCTGCCCCAAACCACTGATATCTTTCCCAGACCATTTATGTCTTACCCAGACCATTTATGTCTTACCCAGACCATTTATGTCTTCCCGAGACCATTTATGTCTTCCCCAGACCATTTATGCCTTTCCCACACTATTTATGTCTTCCCCAGACCATTTATGTCTTCCCCAGACCATTTATGTCTTCCCCAGACCATTTATGTCTTCCCCAGACCATTTATGTCTTCCCCAGGCCAATTATGTCTTCCTCAGGCCAATTATGTCTTCCCCAGACCATTGATATCATCTCCAGACCATTTATATCTTCTCCAGACCATTTAAGTCTTCCCCAGGCTATTTATGTCTTCCCCAGATCATTTATATCTTCCCCAGACCATTTATGTCTTCCCCAGACCATTTATGTCTTTCCCAGACTATTTATGTCTACCCCAGACCATTTATGTCTTCCCCACACCATTAATGTCTTTCCCACGCCATTTATATCTTCCCCAAACCATTTATATCTTCCCTAGACCATTTATGTCTTCCCCACACCATTTATATCTTCCCCAGACCATTTATGTCTTCCCCAGACCATTTATGTCTTTCCCAGACCATTTATATCTTCCCCACACCATTTATGTCTTCCCCAGACCATTTGTGTCTTCCCCAGACCATTTATGTCTTCCCCAGACTATTTATGTCTTCCCCACACCATTTATGTCTTTTCTAGACCATTTATGTCTTCCCCAGACCATTTATGTCTTCCCACACCATTTATGTCTTTCCCAGACCATTTATGTCTTCCCCAGACTATTTATGTCTTCCCCACACTATTTATGTCTTCCCCACACTATTTATGTCTTCCCCACACTATTTATGTCTTCCCTAGACCATTTATGTCTTCCCCACACCATTTATGTATTCCCCAGACTATTTATGTCTTCCCCACACCATTTATGTCTTCCCCAGACCATTTATGTCTTCCCCAGACCATTTATGTCTTCCCCAGACCATTTATGTCTTCCCCAGACCATTTATATCTTCAGAGACCATTTCTTCATCATATTTCATGTCCCACAAAACAAAGTATTACGTATAATGACGTATAATGACGTTATTTATCGCAGCATAACAATGACTTAACCAATAAAGACAAACTTTGTGGGTCATTTCTAATCAGAAGAGCCATTAAAATTAGTATTTTGAAACTTACGCAATTTAAAATTGATGCGTAGCTTCCTTTGAGGAAATCATATGAATTCTGAGAGTTTAGGGCCGATCTGTAAAGGCATTCTCTAGTTATTGCTCAGAATTCAATAAAATGAGCAACTACCCAGCCTAAAGCCAAGAATGTTTTTATCCGTTTCTTGAGAGGAATAGCTTTAATTTAATCAACGAAAAGCACTAAACCAGAATGGGTCATAATAGCGCTTATGGAAAGAGAGGCATTCAGAGTTAATACTGTACCATGTCGAGATAAAAAGTGGCACCATGGCTACTACTACTACTACTACTACTACTACATAATAATAATAATAATAATAATAATAATAATAATAATAATAATAATAATAATAATATCTTTATTTACTACCAGTACATGTACAAGGTATACAGACCATAGCTGACATCAGTGACATACTACTATATAGAAAGCCGCTTGTTATGCTGAGCATTTCCGCAAATTAGGTCAGTTTTGTCCCAGGATGCGACCCACACCAGTCTACTAACACCCAGGTACCCATTTATACTGATGGGTGAACAAGGACAGCAGGTGTCTTATATAAACACGTTCCTAATGTTTTCCAGCCGTACCGGAGATTCGATCTCCGGACCTCAGTGTGTGGGTTGAGTGCTCTAGCGATCGAGCTACGGGACGCCTTCATTAAATACAACAACTTTCTACGTGGGACATACGAGTGTTGTCAGGTTGAAGTCCATCACTGAAGATTTCCACTAGTTATCACATGGAAACACAACCCGAGGTGGCGGTCACTCATGCAAACAGTCCTTCGAATCTTGCCCTGTTGAAAATTTGAAGTTGATCGAATGAGATGTTCTCGAGCTATAAGCTAACATTTTGGAGAAAGAAAATTCAAATGTTACTGAGAACTTTCTGAAAATACGAAAGTCTAGTCTGGCTAAATTTAAAAACACCCTAAAAAGCGATGTTGTATATATATATATATATATATATATATATATATATATATATATATATGTATATATATATATATATATATATATATATATATATATATATTGTCATTTATATACCATTCCAGATTCTCTACTATCTTATACTACTACTACTACTACTACTACTACTGCTACTACTACAACTATTACTACAACTACTACAACTACTACTATAACTATTACTACTACTACTACTACTGCAACTACTAATACTAATACAACAACTACTACTAATACTACAACTACTACTGATACTACTGCAACTACTACTATTACTACAACTACTGATACTACTACTACTAATAATAATAGTAATAATTATTTTTTTTATTTTATTAACAAATCGGCCGTCTCCCACCAAGGCAGGGTGGTCCGAAAAAGAAAAACTTTCATCATTCACTCCATCACTGTCTTGCCAGAGGGGTGCTTTACACTACAGTTATAAAACTGCAGCAATAACATCCCTCCTTCAGAGTGCAGACACTGTACTTCCCATCTCCAGGACTCAAGTACGGCCTGCAGGTTTCCCTGAATCCCTTCATAAATGCTACCTTGCTTACACTCCAACAGCACGTCAAGTTCTAAAAGCCATTTGTCTCCATTCGCTCCAATCTAACACTCACACACGCTTGCTGGAAGTCCAAGCCCCTCGCACACAAAACCTCCTTTACCCCCTCCCTCCATCCCTTCCTAGGCCGGCCCCTACCCCGCCTTCTCTCCATTACAAATTTATACATTCTCGAAGTCATTTATTTCGTTCCAGCCTCTCTTCATGTCCAAACCATCTGAATAACCCATCCTCAGTCCTCTGGAAAATAATTTTGGTAATCCCACACCTCCTCCTAATGTCCAAACTACGGATTCTCTGCATTATATTCGCACCACACATTGCCCCTCAAACATCACATCTCCACTGCCTCCAGCCTTCTCCTTGTTGCAACATTCACTACCGATACCTCACGCCCATACAAGAGTGTTGGTATAAGTATACTCTCATACATTCCCCTCTTTGCTTTCAAGGATGAAGTTCTTTCTCTCCACAGACTCCTCAGTGCACCACTCACTTTTTTCCCCTCATCAATTCTATGATTCACCTCATCCTTCATAGACCCATCTGTTAACACGTCCACTCCCAAATATCTGAATACATTCACCTCCTCCATACACTCTCCCTTCAATCTGATACCTAATACACAAATAACCCGCACATAAAAGACAGAAGCTTACGACGACGTTTCGGTCCGACTTGGACCATTGACAAAGTCACACCGTCGTCGTAAGCTTCTGTCTTTTATGTGCGGGTTATTTGTGTATCGTTCCAGTCACGGTATTGTGCCTTTTTGTTATTTCTGATACCTAATCTTTCGTTACCTATTTTTTTGTTATCCTTATCACCTTACTCTTTCCTATATTCAATTTTAATTTTCTTCTTTTACATAACCTACCAAACTCATCAACCAACCTCTGCAACTTCTCTTCAGACAAAGAGCAACTGTGACAACTCCCACTTTGTGTTACATTCTTTACCTTTTAAGTCCACACCTCTTACCAACACCCGAGCATTCATTTCTCTTACAACCCCATCTATAAACATATTGAACAACCACGGTGACATCACACATCCTTGTCTAAGGCCTACTTTTACTGGGAAATAATCTCCCTCTCTCCTACATACTCTAACTTGAGCCTCACTATCCTCGTAAAAACTCTTCACTGCTTTCAGTAACCTACCTCCTATTCCATACATCTGCAACATCTGCCACATTGCCCCACTATCCATCCTATTATACGCCTTTTCCAAAGCCGTAAATGCCACAAAAACCTCTTCATCCTTATCTAAATACTGTTCACGTATATGTTTCACTGTAAACACCTGGTCCTGGTCCACACATCCCCTACCTTTCCTAAAGCCTCCTTGTTCGTCTGCTATCCTACTCTCCGTCTTACTCTTAATTCTTTCAATAATAACTCTACCATACACTTTACCAGGTATACTCAACAGACTTATCCCCCTATAATTTTTACACACTCTTTTGTCCCTTTGCCTTTATACAAAGGAACTATGCATGCTCTCTGCCAATCCCTAGGTACCTTACCCTCTTCCATACATTTATTAAATAATTGCACCAACCACTCCAAAACTATATCCCCACCTGCTTTTAACATTTCTATCTTTATCCCATCAATCCCAGCTGCCTTACCCCTTTAGATTCTACCCATTGAACCACACACTTCCCCCACACTCACAACTGGTTCTTCCTCATTCCTATAAGATGTTATTCCTGTAAGATATTATAATAAAAACAATAATAACAAAAATAATAAAATAATAAAATAATAATAATAATAATAATAATAATAATAATAATAATAATAATAATATATTAATAATTTACAAGGACAATATTGTCGAGGTTCAACACATGACTACTTCGAGGTCAGCGAGAAGACAGAACTTCACCTCATTTGAGATTATTCATTCCTCGAATGACTCGAGAATGGAACATGTTCGTACAGCATAACAGGTTCCGTCCTGGCTTTCACATGAGTTCAGGTAGGGAACAGTTCTTAGCTTGTAAATGACGGCAGGAACTCTTAACCCAAACCCAGTGAAAAGCCTTCTGTTAGTCGAAAATTAGTGAGAGAGAGAGAGAGAGATAGAGAGAGAGAGAGAGAGAGAGAGAGAGAGAGAGAAAGAGAGAGAGAGAGAGAGAGAGAGAGAGAGAGAGAGAGAGAGAGAGAGAGAGAGAGAGAGAGAGAGAGAGAGAGAGAGAGAGAGAGAGAGAGAGAGAGAGAGAGAGAACTTGGGGTGAAATTTAACTCCAAACTGACCATGAAGAATTACGTTGTAAATCTTGCAAACAAGGCAACCAGGAAGCTTACAGCACTTCGCCGTATCTCGCATCTGCTTGACAGTAGGGGTTGAAAGATTCTGTACGAGGCAAAAGTACGCTCACACCTTGAGTATGCTCCACTTTCTTGGTTTGCCTGCCCCCCCTTCCCCTCTCATTTGCGACTGCTTGACAGAGTAGAGAACAGAGCAAGACGTCTCATCTCTCACCTGGACCCATCCTGGATAGATCTGTCATTTCAGCAGAGCCTTCAACATAGGAGGGATGTGGGTGGCCTTACTGTTATGTACAAGGCCAACATTGTCAAAGTACTACACTTGGCTCGTCTTCGAGAACAGCGAGAAACAAGCTTCTGTACCACAAGACGGGCAGAAAGCAGCAACTTCACTCTGGCTGTACCCTTCTCCAGAACATCACTCCATCTGAGATCATATATACCCAGGATGACTCGAGTATGGAACACATTCGTACAGCATTATGATGTCAACGAGATAAAGTAAGTTAATCAAATGAAAATGCTGGCCCACAGATGGCTCCAACTTCATCCTGTTCCCTGCTTGTATGTCTCATAACAATAAAAACGCTTTCAAATGAGCTGATGTAGGTAACAGCTCTTAGCTTGCCAATAAAGTTAGGAATCCTTAACCTGTAAATAGCTTGTCAATAAGGCTAGGGATCCTTAACCTTGTCAAACCCTGTGTAAAAAAAAAAAGACAGAGACAGAGAGATAGACATACAAACAGCTTGACAAACAGAGAGACATATAGACAATTAGACAGACAGATAGGCAGTGAATCAATAAACTCACTAACCTTAGACCAATATTGAATACTGAGGTAATCAGCTGACCCTTGTAATTACGTTCGTTGTCAGAGTACATTAATTATCACGCTGCTGCTGTGTTATTTATGGCTGGCTCCTTGGTCATTATTGACCTCTTCCACTTCCGACTCTTCCTACTCAAGTTCTTTCTCTTTTTTCTCTATTTCTCTCTGCTCACTCCATATTTCACAATTCTCATCTTAAACTTTTTTTTTCCATTTTCCTTCTTACTACTTCATTTCCTCTTACTCTGTTCTCTATCTTTATAGCCCTTGTAGTTTAGCGCTTTTTTTGATAATAATAATAATAATAATAATAATAATAATAATAATAATAATAATAATGTTTATCTTATAATTATGCTTATTCATCTTTCTCGCCATGCTTCTCCAATTGTTTTTATTCTTTTCCTTCCAATTAACATAAGAACTGAGGAACACTGCAGAAGGCTTACTGGCCCATACGAGGCACGTCCTTACCAAAACCACCAAATTTTTATTATGATTATTATCGTTACTATTATTATTATTATTATTATTATTATTATTATTATTATTATTATTATTTTTATTATTATTATTATTATTATTATTATTATTATTATAAGTAGTAGTAGCATTTGTAGTATAATTACAATATTTTCTTCATGTTGTTGTCATTATTATTTGTATTGTATGACTTCCCTGAATCGTTTCATAAAATATTAGTTTAATTTTTTTCCAGTTTGACCCTAATGAACTTTATTGCTGTGTTAACAGGGGATCTTATAGGAAAAATTCTTGAACTAAATTTAAAACATAATTATGGCGTTAGATGTGGATAAGAGCCTAATGTTTATTTATGCGAGAGATTTTAACCATCCAATTGATTTCAAAGAGGCTGAGCTAAATATAATCGAATCAAGTTACATTAAAAATAGTATTTATTTCAAAATGAATATTAGGTCTGGGTTATATAAGTTATATTCATTTATAATTAATAGAAAATGTAAGGAATTTAAGCTATGACTGACAAGCCGGTCATTAATTTCACTTGACAAGTGACCTGGCAAAATTTTCACTTCACTACCACGCCCAGAGTGTTGAGTCAGGTGTCAGGTCATATGCAAAGTCATGAAGATTGGGGAAGGGCAAAGAAGACCGTAGACAGAGTACAGGCTAGGTGGCCAAAGACTGCAAACCTCACCCAAGGGAAAGGATCTTTTGGTGAGTATAATACCGAACACATCTCCTGAGGCTCCTGGCAGAACTGAGAAGTAAGGAGTCACTTAAAGACAATGGACACCGTGTACGTCAGCAGAACCAGTATGGAACCCACACTTGGCTAAACAAGTCAGGAAATTAGAGAAAGAGCAAAGGTTAGCAAGAAGACTAGTCCTGGAGGTGAGGAGTTTGTCTTACGAAGAAATGTTAAGAGAACTCAACCTGACAACACTGGAGGAGGACAGGAGGGTAAGGGTGACATGATAATGACATATACACGGAGAAGATGGATAGGGACAGAATGTTTCAGAGATGGGACACAGAAAGAAGGAGTCTTAACGGGAAGTTGAAAACTCAGGTGAGTCATGAGGATGTTGAGAAGTACCTCTTCAGCCACAGAGTTGTCAGGAAGTGTAACAGTCTGGAGACTGATATAGAGGCGGCAGAGTCCATACACTGGTTTAAGAAGAGGTTTGATAAAGCTCATATGGCAGGGAGAGAGAGGACCTAGTAGCGGCCAGTGAAGAAGCGGTGCCAGGAGCTATGAATCGACCCCTGTAACCACACACAGGTGAGTACACACAAACAAACACTCTCATACACAAAAACCCGTATAAAAACCTACACACACATGTTGAAAACAATGTCATTGTAACTAAGCCAACGCCGAACACAATATGCACTACACAATTTTCAGGAATTGCTTTTGAAATATAAAATATTCTGAAGCCCGGACATACTGACTGTGAAAAAAATATATAATGAGAGAGGAAATAGATGGCTGTTGCCTTTATTTACAAAGTTCAGGAATTTTACATTGTAATTATTTGGCTATTTTCCTGCTGTTACTTCTGTTGCTACTACTACTACTTCTGTTGCTACTACTACTGCTTCTGTTGCTACTACTACTACTTCTGTTGCTACTACTACTACTTCTGTTGCTACTGCTACTACTTCTGTTGCTACTACTACTTCTGTTGCAGCTACTACTACTACTACTTCTGTTGCTACTTCTACTAATTCTGTTGCTACTTCTACTAATTCTGTTGCTACTACTACTTCTGTTGCTACTACTACTACTACTTCTGTTGCTACTACTACTACTTCTGTTAATACTACTACTACTACTTCTGTTGCTACTGCTACTACTTCTGTTGCTACTACTACTTCTGTTGCAGCTACTACTACTACTTCTGTTGTTACTTCTACTAATTCTGTTGCTACTACTACTACTTCTGTTGCTACTACTACTACTACTTCTGTTGCTGCTACTACTACTTCTGTTAATACTACTACTACTTCTGTTGCTGCTACTACTACTACTTCTGTTGCTACTACTACTACTTCTGTTGCTACTACTACTACTTCTGTTGCTACTGCTACTACTTCTGTTGCTACTACTACTTCTGTTGCAGCTACTACTACATCTATTGCTACTTCTACTAATTCTGTTGCTACTACTACTACTTCTGTTGCAGCTACTACTACTACTTCTGTTGCAGCTACTACTACTACTTCTGTTGCAGCTACTACTACTACTTCTGTTGCTACTTCTACTAATTTTGTTGCTACCACTACTTCTGTTGCTACTACTACTACTTCTGTTGCTGCTACTGCTACTACTTCTGTTGCTACTACTACTGTTGCTACTACTACTTCTGTTGCTACTACTACTTCTGTTGCTGCTATTACTAATTCTGTTGCTACTACTACTGTTGCTACTACTACTGTTGCTACTACTACTTCTGTTGCTACTACTACTTCTGTTGCTGCTACTACTAATTCTGTTGCTACTACTACTGTTGCTACTACTACTACTGTTGCTACTACTACTACTGTTGCTACTACTACTTCTGTTGCTACTACCACTACATCTGTTGCTACTACTACTTCTGTTGCTACTACTACTGTTGCTTCTACTGCTACTACTTCTGTTGCTACTACTGTTGCTACTACTACTACTTCTGTTGCTACTACTACTTCTGTTGCCACTACTACTACTTCTGTTGCTACTACTACTACATCTGTTGCTACTACTACTGTTGCTACTACTACTACTTCTGTGGTTACTAATTCTATTGCTACTACTACTACTTCTTTTGCTACTGCATCTGTTGCTACTATTAATGCTGCTACTACTACTACTACTTCTACTACTACTGTTGCCACTACTACTAGTTCTGTTGTTACAACTACTACTTCTGTTGCTACTTCCAATACATCTGTTGCTACTGCTACTTCTGTTGCTTCTACTGCTACTTCTGTTGCTGCTACCACTACATCTGTTGCTACTACTACTTATGTTGCTACTACTACTTCTGTTTCTACTACCACTACATCTGTTCTACTACTACTTCTGTTGCTACTACCACTACATCTGTTGCTACTACCACATCTGTTGCTACTGCTACTACTTCTGTTGCTACTACAACTACTACTACTGTTGTTACTATTGCCACTGCATATGTTGCTACTACTACTTCTGTTGCTACTACAACTACTACTTCTGTTGCTACTACTACTGCTACTACTGTTGCTACTACTACTACTACTTCTGTTGCTACTACTACTACTTCTGTTGCTACTACTACTACTTCTGTTGCTACTACTACTTCTGTTGCTACTACTACTACTTCTGTTGCTACTACTACTACTTCTGTTGCTACTACTACTAACCAGTAATATAATGGTACTTAGTGGAATAGAGTGACTTTCATTAGTTTTTTCTTCATTCTTAAAATACCAGACGTATACAGTGAAATTCATATAACCTGTAGTTACCAGCGGTCGCAATTATACATAACGAAAAGCAAATATTACTCCAGAAAAAGCGTCTATCCTCCAATAATTTCACCAGTTAACTATAGTGATAACATAGCATTTGTTGTGGTGGAGACGGAAAAAACTAGAAAAGCTAGATACAGTGATCTATAATCCTTCAGGTTGTAAATAAGGGTTGAGGCCTCGACCGTTCGTCATTGTAGGAGCTGCCAGCAATCACCGGTTCTTCAACACGCAAGTTATACTTTTGTATCAATATAATCACATATTACTAGGTTAAATAATTTCCAGTAGTTCCTTCATGTGTTAGCCCAAATCACCGACCAGATATGTTTTAAATAAGTGACGCACTGATCAGATCCGACTGGTTCCGAACCCTTGATTAGTTCGAACCCTTGACCAGTTTCAAACGGATTCGTTGGATAATAAAGCAGACTGTAAACAGACGGGGTTTTAAGCGCCCTTATCAAACACAAACAATAAATATAAAACAGGAACATACACTGTAAGCTGTCCTAATATACAAGTACAGTTAGAAATAGAAATACAAATAGCAAGATCTTCACCTTAAGGAGGTTATTAGTAGAATATTCAAGGGGTTACTAGTAGAATTATAGTAAATCAACCATTCAAATAACATTATAAAGCTCTGTGTAGTCTGCAGTAAATCAAACAAACGGGCTTCCACATGGATAAATTGCCATTTTTGTGAAAATTGGTGTCACGCCCCTTGTGCAGATATCCAAGAACTATCTACAAGCAGTATTAAATCAGGGAAGTGTTTTTGGGTATGCCAAAATGAGATCAATCTGTGGACTAAAATCACATTGGTATTAAAAGAGGATAACATCAAAGCTGCCTTCATAGAAAACCTGGAAGCATTCTATAACAGATGGGAAAATAAAAAGTCTGGGCTGGTGCTGGCCATGTAGTCAGAAACTGTAAGGCTGGAGGTGCCCTGGCAGACAGTAAATGTGGGGCTGGAAGTGCTGTCCTGGTAGACAGTAATGGTGAAGCTAGAGGTGCTGCTCTGGTAGACAGTAAATGTGGGGCTCATAATGCTGCCCTGGGAGACAGAAATGATGAAGCTGGAGGTGCTGTCCTGGGAGACAGTAATGGTGAAGGTGGAGATGCTGTCCTGGGAGACAGTAATGGTGAGGATGGAGGTGCTGTCCTGGGAGACAGTAATGGTGAGGATGGAGGTGCTGTCCAGGTAGTCAGTAAATGTACGCAGGAGGGAATGCATACAAATGACCTCGAGGGAGACAGGAGCTGTAGTGGGGAAACAAGTGTAGTCAAGGACAAGATAAAACCAATATTACAAACTAGTAATACCACAGGAGATAGCAAACAAGGAGACTCCACTAGCAATAGTGAGGATATGTTACCAGAAACAACTGGTGAGAGCTCCATTGTTAGTACTAGTGAGGATAGGAATGAGACAGGTAAACATGCACCAACAGGGAATACAGTCACAGAAACCCAAGGCAAAGGGAAACCAAACCTGTGCAAATACTATGCACTTGGTATCGACAGGCATGAGAAATCTGGAAAAACAGATGGGACGTGCAATTTTGACCACCCTAGAAAATGCCGTGCCCATATGACAACAGGAAAATGTAAACTCCCTTCCTGTAGGCTTTTTCACCATGAAATGTGTCCCTCTTCAGTACAGGAAAGACTGTGCTATAACTTAAATTGCCAGGCATACCATCTAAAGGAGACAAACAGATACAAAACATCCAGGCCATGGGAAAACCTGGGTAGCCACAGCTACTCAAGAGGGAGAGGCTTTTTAGTGCCAGGAAGGAAAAAAAACTGGCAGGAAATGGCAGAAATCGTACGCCAAATCCAGTCATTTCTGGAGTGGAACCACAGTCCATGGCCTCCACTCCAAACCGACAGATACGGATACTAGTGCCGGAAAAAAAAGTCCCCCCAGTACCACCAATACCACCAGTCCGATGACATTCTTCTTTGCAAATATGCAGGGTCTAAAGCCAGCAACGAACAACAAAACACCTTTCATCCGTGGACTGCTTGCAGAGGCAAAGACAATGTTCGTGGCTTTCACTGAGACCCACATAAAGGATCACTCGGACAACGAAATATGGATCCCGGGTTACAACCTATACAGATGTGACAGAGTGAACAGGCAAAAGGAGGGGGGGGGGGTTGGCATGTATATCGCAGAGTCACTTGTTTGCACAGAACTGCTTAATGCCTCAAACGATGTAGTGAAAGTTTTAGCATTAAAGTTCGAGAACCAAAACCTAGCCATTGTGGTAGTCTACGTGCCTCCGGATGCAACGTCCCAGCAATTCCAGGAACAGCTGTTAAAAATTGACCACTGTCTGGAAAATCTGCCAACTCCTGCCCCCAACATCTTGCTCCTGGGGGATTTCAACTTGAGGCACCTAAAATGGAGGAATATAGCAAATAATATTGTTGCAGTAATAACACCAGGAGGCAGCTCTGATGAAAACTCACACTCACACGAGCTTTTAAATCTCTGCACAAAATTCAACTAAAACCAGCAAATAATAGGGCCTACTAGACTGATGAATGCACTAGACCTCATCTTCACTAACAATGATGATCTGATATGAAATGTCACCATATCAAGAACAATATACTCAGATCACAACATAATCGACGTTCAGACATGTATGCGCAGAGACCCAGACCGACAAAATGAGATTAGTCACGAGGGAGCCTTCACCAAATTTAACTTCAATAACAAGAAGACAAAGTGGGACCAAGTAAACCAAGTCCTAAACGATATAAGCTGGGAAGATAGACTAAGCAACACAGACCCCAACTTATGCCTAAAACTGATTAACTCGGTGGCACTCGATGTATGCTCAATGCTTATTCCTTTAAGAAATAGGAGGAGTAGATGTATAATAGAAAGAGACAGGCGCTCCCTTTACAGGCGATGGAAAAGAATAACAGAGCATCTAAAAGAGGCCAATATATCTGAAATGCGTAAAAAAACCCTTATGCCAAATCAAAGTCGAGAACAACATCCAGTATTGGGCCCCTACTTAAACAAGATGGGTCCCACACAGATGACAGCAAGGAAATGAGTGAGCTACTCAAGTCCCAAAATGACTCAGTTTTTAGCAAGCCGCTAACCAGACTGAGAGTCGAAGATCAAAATTAATTTTTTTATGAGAAAGCCTCAGAATTTGGTTAACACAAGCATATCTGATGTTATCCTGACGCCAAATGACTTCGAACTGGCGATAAATGACATGCCCATACACTCTGCCCCAGGGCCAGACTCATGGAACTCCGTGTTCATCAAGAACTGCAAGAAGCCCCTATTACGAGCTTTTACCATCCTATGGAGAGGGAGCATGGACACGGGGGTCGTCCCACAGTTACTAAAAACAACAGACATAGCCCCACTCCACAAAGGGGGCAGTAAACCAATAGCAAAGAACTACAGACCGATAGCACTAACATCCCATATCATAAAAATCTTCGAAAGGGTCCTAAGAAGCAAGATCGCCACCCATCTAGATACCCATCAATTACATAACCCAGGGCAACATGGGTTTAGAGCAGGTAGCTCCTGTCTGTCTCAACTACTGGATCACTACGACAAGGTCCTAGATGCACTAGAAGACAAAAAGAATGCAGATGTAATATATACAGACTTTACAAAAGCCTTCGACAAGTGTGACCATGGCGTAATAGCGCACAAAATGCGTGCTAAAGGAATAACAGGAAAAGTTGGTAGATGGATCTATAATTTCCTCACAAACAGAACACAAAGAGTAGTAGTCAACAGAGTAAAGTCTGAGGCGGCTACGGTGAAAAGCTCTTGTTTCTCATCCTCATACCTGACATAGACAAGGATGTCTGCTACAGCACCGTGTCTTCCTTTGCAGATGACACTCGAATCTGCATGACAGTGTCTTCCATTGCAGACACTGCAAGGCTCCAGGCGGACATCAACCAAATCTTTCAGTGGGCTGCAGAAAACAATATGAAGTTCAACGATGAGAAATTTCAATTACTCAGATATGGTAAACATGAGGAAATTAAAACTTCATCAGAGTACAAAACAAATTCCTTCCACAAAATAGAGCGAGAAACCAACGTCAAAGACCTGGGAGTGATCATGTCGGAGGATCTCACCTTCAAGGACCATAACACTGTATCAAACGCATCTGCTAGAAAAATGACAGGATGGATAATGAGAACCTTCAAAACTAGGGATGCAAAGCCCATGAAGACACTCTTCAGGTCGCTTGTTCTATCTAGGCTGGAATATTGCTGCACAATGACAGCACCTTTCAAGGCAGGTGAAATTGCTGACCTAGAAAATGTACAGAGAACATTCACGGCGCGCATAACGGAGATAAAACACCTCAATTACTGGGAGCACTTGAATTTCCTGAACCTGTACTCCCTGGAACGCAGGCGGGAGAGATACATGATCATATACACCTGGAAAATCTTACAGGGACTAGTACCGAACTTGCACACGAAAATCACTCAAAACGAAAGCAAAAGACTCGGCAGACGATGCAACATCCTCCCAGTGAAGAGCAGGGGTGTCACTAGCACGTTAAGAGACAATACAATAAGTGTAAGGGGCTCGAGACTGTTCAATGTCTCCCAGCATACATAAGGGGATTACCAATAGACCCCTGGCTGTCTTCAAGCAGGCACTGGGCAAGCACCTAAAGTCGGTACCTGACCAGCCGGGCTGTGGCTCGTACGTTCGACTGCGTGCAGCCAGCAGTAACAGCCTGGATGATCAGGCTCTGATCCACCAGGAGGCCTGGTCACAGACCGAGCAGCGGGGGCGTTGACCCCCGGAACTCTCTCCAGGTAAACTCCAGGTAAACTACTACTACTTCTGTTGCCATTACTACTGCTACTTCTGTTGCTACTACTGCCACTACTTCTGTTGCTACTACTACTACTACATCTGTTGCCACTACTTCTGTTGCTACTACTACTACTACTTCTGTTGCTACTACCACTACATCTGTTTTATTACTACTTATGCTGCTACTACTACTACTCCTTCTGTTGCTACTACCACTACATCTCTTGCTACTACCACTACATCTGTTGCTACTACTACTAATTCTGTTGCTACTACTACTACTACTACTACTGTTGCTACTATTACCACTACATCTGTTGCTACTGCTACTACTTCTGTTGCTACTACTACCACTACATCTGTTGCAACTACTACTAATTCTGTTGCTACTACTACTACTACTACTACTGTTGCTACTATTACCACTACATCTGTTGCTACTGCTACTACTTCTGTTGCTACTACCACTACATCTGTTGCTACTACTACTAATTCTGTTGCTACTACTACTACTACTACTACTACTGTTGCTACTATTACCACTACATCTGTTGCTACTGCTACTACTTCTGTTGCTACTACTACCACTACATCTGTTGCAACTACTACTAATTCTGTTGCTACTACTACTACTACTACTACTGTTGCTACTATTACCACTACATCTGTTGCTACTGCTACTACTTCTGTTGCTACTACCACTACATCTGTTGCTACTACTACTAATTCTGTTGCTACTACTACTACTACTACTACTGTTGCTACTATTACCACTACATCTGTTGCTACTGCTACTACTTCTGTTGCTACTACTATATATGTTGCTACTACTACTTCTGTTGCCTCTACTACATATGTTGCTACTACTACTTCTGTTGCTACTACTACTGTTGTTACTACTACCACTACATCTGTTGCTACTACTACTGCTTCTTTTCCTACTACCACTACATCTGTTGCTACTACTTCTACTTCTGTTGCTACTACCACTACATCTGTTACTACTACTAATTCTGTTTCTATTATTACTTCTGTTGCTACTACCACTACATCTGTTGCTACTACTTCTGTTGCTACTACCACTACATCTGTTGCTACTACCACTACATCTGTTGCTACTACTACTAATTCTGTTGCTACTATTACTACTTCTGTTGCTACTACCACTACATCTGTTGCTACTACCACTACATCTGTTGCTGCTACTACTTTACTAATTCTGTTGCTACTACTACTACTGTTGCTACTACTACCACTACATCTGTTGCTACTACTACTACTTCTGTTACTACTACTACTTCTGTTGCTACTACTACTGCTTCTGTTGCTACTACATCTGTTGCTACTACTACTACTACTTCTGTTACTACTATTTCTGTTGCTACTACCATTACATTTGTTGCTACTACTACTACTTTCGTTGCTACTACTACATATGTTGCTACTACTACTACTACTTCTGTTACTACTACTACTTCTGTTGCTACTACCACTACTTTTGTTGCTACTACTACATATGTTGCTACTACTACTACTACTTCTGTTACTACTACTACTTCTGTTACTACTACTACATCTGTTGCTACTACTACTTTCGTTGCTACTATTCTGTTGCTACTACTACTACTACTACTTCTGCTACTACTACTACTGCTGCTGCTACTACTACTAATTCTGTTGCTACTACTGCTACAACTAATACTTCTGTTACCACTGCTACTACTGTTGCTGTTGCTACTACTACACTACATCTGTTGTTGCTACTACTACATATGTTGCTACTACTACTACTACTTCTGTTACTACTACTACTTCTGTTACTACTACTACATCTGTTGCTACTACTACTTTCGTTGCTACTATTACAACTTTTGTTGCTACTACTACTACTACTTCTGTTCCTACTACCACTACATCTGTTGCTACTACTACTACTTCTGCTGCTACTACTACTAATTCTGTTGCTACTACTGCTACAACTAATACTTCTGTTACCACTGCTACTACATCTGTTGCTGCTACTACTTTTACTGTTGCTACTACCACTACATCTGTTGCAACTACTACTTCTGTTACTATTACTACATCTGTTGCTACTACTACTTCTGTTGCTACTACTACTACTACTGTTGCTACTACCACTACATCTGTTGCAACTACTACTACTTCTGTTACTACTACATCTGTTGCTACTACTACTACTTCTGTTGCTACTACTATATAATGGGTTTGTTTGGTAGGTGCTGCAAGCGGGTGGTTAATGATACGTCTTCGGAGGCTTCTTACTTTATTATTAAGTCGTGGTGGGTACACAGGCTTGTGTTGTGCCCATGGCCCGGGCAGGACCATCCCACGAGAGAGAGCTACTAGTACTTGTGACTTCTTGCTAGGCCGCTGTGTGAGTGAGGGTGAGGCAAGTCTGGGCATACTCAAGTGGCAAGGCCTCTAGGTGGCAGTACCAGCATGGTGCGAAATATGAACTAAGCTGGCAGACAGCATGGGCTGTCTGTGCAGACAGTACAGGCTGTCTACAACTACTTCTGTTGCTACTACCACTACATCTGTTGCTACTACCACTACATCTGTTGCTACTACCACTACATCTGTTGCTACTGCTACTACATCTGTTGCTACTACTACTACTTCTGTTGCTACTACTACATCTGTTGCTACTACTACTACTTCTGTTGCTACTACTACATCTGTTGCTACTACTGCTACTTAGGTTACTACTACTTCTGTTGCTACTACCACTACATCTGTTGCTACTACTACTACTTCTGTTGCTACTACATCTGTTGCTACTACTACTACTTCTGTTGCTACTACTACATCTGTTGCT